>NC_133770.1:19990910-20199055 GCF_003597395.2 Chelonoidis abingdonii | reverse complement strand
GAGTGTACCATGTTAATTCTCTCAAGCCCTTTTATTCCAGAGACTTACAGGTTTGTCAGTTTACAGTCCAGGGAGAAGATGACGCTGAGTGGCCTGACGGTGTCTACTACAAAGGGAAAAAGGATGGTGGCGTGGAAGAGGTGAACCTCTCAACCACCCTGGAATGTCTGCAGCAGCGACAAATCACAGAGCTGTGCACTAGCTTTGCCCCATTGTTCTCAGCCACCCCAGGACGGACTGAACAGGCATACCACTCCATTGATACAGGTAATGCTCACCCAATTAGAACACCACCCTACGGGGTGTCTCCTCATGCCTATACTATGACAGTCATGTTTTGTCATATATCTATATGTTTTACTGATCGTGAGCAACATTGGTTAGTATCGAGTTACCTGGTTTGTGTAATTTAACAGGCATCCTGAAGCCAAAGCCCTGGCTGGGATGATTTAGTTGGGAATTGGTCCTGCTTTGAGCAGGTGGGTGGACTAGATGAGCTCCTGAGGTCCCTTCCAACCCTGATATTCTATGATTCTAAGGCTCTGTGTAGAAGGGGGAAAACATTTGTAAGTTCAGAGAGCAAAGGGCTTGTAACTGCCACTCCTGGGACAAAAATTCTCATTGGTCAGGCAGTGTAAGGCAACAAACTTAAAATGGAGGGTTAGTTAAGAGACCATCTATAAAGAGGAGAATGTACTGCCCTTTTCTCCCGCTGGCCAGGGAGAGCAAAACATTCTGTTTCCTTGTGTCCGGGTTAGATGGCCAGGTGAAGTGAAAATGTTAGGGCAGAGAGAAAAAAATCCAAGAAGAAAAAGAAACTGGAACAAAGGGCTGGTAGAAGAAAATTAAAAATACAAGCCCCAGTCCTGCAAATGCAGACCATAAAGGTACTTGCAAGATTGGAGCTAGTGAGAGAAAGTAAGATAGGAAAAGTGATTGGGAAAGACAGGGAAGCTAATGGAAAAATAAATGCAATATTTCTATGGATCACAGATTGGCTCAAATGGGCACTCTGTTAACATAGGTCCATTAAAGTCATTGCTGCTATGCTGGTTTACACCAGCTATGGCTCTGGTCCACTAAGGTTGGTTAATAGAAATCATATGGTATGCATGTGACTGTAGTGTGAAAGGGTCAGCCTCACCCCCACAAGACCTGAAAGATTAGGTGGTAGGCAGGGAGGAGAGCACTGGCTGGCTAGAGAACCCCTGACTTCCAGTGCAGGATGGGAATGCTACTCCAGAGCAGGAGCTCAGCCCTGCCAAAGTGGGGACAGAGCATTGGTTGGCTCTGGCCCAATTGGCTGGCACTGGGGAGAGGCTGGAGAGAGATGGCATAAGGCTAAGGTGAGAGCATGTGCTGCTGCTGCTTCTGCTGCTCCTCTTGAAGGGAGCAGGCTCAGTGCAGCATGAAGCCTGCACTAGGGGATGAGCAGGCTGGCGGCACGGCCCTCACCAAGCTGAGGGAGCAGCTCAGACCCAGCAGAGAAGTCCTGAACAGCATAAGGCTGAACACAAGGCAACACAGCAGGGTATGGGATTTATTCCTCTAACCTCATGTGGCACCCCAGACCAGTGACCACAGACAAGGGCCAAAGGTCCCTATTTGTGGACTACAAGCCTGGGACAGAAGGGTGAGTCATTAATTGGGTTAAAGAGCATTAAGCTGTATATTTAACTGTTGGGGACTCGGTACGTTCTAAAGTTGCTTTGGGTACATGGGACTCCCCATAAGGGTCCACAAATGGGTCTTTTTTATGAACTGAGATTTTGGTTCCATTCCGAGAAGCATTGGCTTACAGGTGAGTGCAGTAGTTATCACTGGATTTAATTCCTGCCTCCTCAAAGGTTGTGGAAGTGAACCAAGGGGTTTGGTCCTAGTGTTCTCTCAAGCGTGTGGTGTGGGACTTTAGATCCATTTAATGAACTGGAGTGCCTCTGTCACAGGGATCAATCTTTTAAGGCAACAATCTTTAAGATCCTGTTTAGATTGACAAAGTCACTTATTGTTCCAAGTTTACCTAATATGGCCATTAATTGGTGCCATCTTCCAAAATTCCTAGAAATTCAAAATGGAAATATTACATACTGTACATGCAAGAATACTTTTCCAAGCAAGAGAAGACATTTTGAAAAGATTTGACTTCACTGAATTCAGCATGCAGATTCAAACTTTTCTATTGTGTAGTACAGTTCACTACAGCCAGTTACAACAAATCTCTCACACAACTGCTGTGTCTTTTTAAACTGGTGCCTGCAAAGAGAGTTTAACATGGTAAAACTTTTAAAAATAAGTGAGTTGCCTTAGGGATGACTTCTGCACTTATTTCCCTTTGGGCATCCCGGAGGGAGTTGTCTGACAGTATCTACTGTAATTTGAAGGGATTGTTTTGTATTGCCAAGGACAGTTAGCTTTGTAAAGTACAGTATCATTGTTTGCATGCAGTTTTGACTGGAGTGACAATAAGTACTCCAGAGAGCTAGGAGGGCTACAGCCATCCATAACTGACTTCCGTTCTGCACTAATCTGATTGCTGTCATGGATCTGAGCTTCCTCATGAATACCCTCATCTCTGATACAGCCAGAGTTGAGTGCATACAAGATAGTGCTCTGGTCCTGTCAGTGACAGAAAAATGCATGAGGCTAAAATGGAAAATTGTACAGTACAAAAACAGCTTACTCAGGCCTGCTTCTTACCTTGGTTACGCTGGTGTAAATAGTAATGCCATTGAAACTACTAGAGTGATACTGGTGCAAAACCAGTGCCAATGAGAGAAGAATCAAGCACATCTCTGAATAAAAATGTTGAAGGCAAGGAGCAACTTTAAATCGAGCATCACACTTGACAGAATTAACAAGATACTAAATCCTATACTTTTGGGGGGGGGAGGGGAAATGGTTAGACTTTCCAGGAGCAATATATTTCTTTGTAGATCTGAAATTTGATCTTACTCAAACTTTGAGAGTCAAACCAGTCTCTTAGGATAAAACAACCAGACAGTTCATTTCTAAGGATGAGAGTTTTATTTAAGTATTAAAAAAAAACTCAAAGTAAAACTGAGACTGAGGGTACATCTACACTACCTGCCAGATCAGCGGGTAGCGATCTATCTATCTATCTATCTATCTATCTATCTATCGGGGATCAATTTATCATGTGTAGTGTAAACACAATAAATCAATCCCCGATCGCTCTCCCGTTGACTGCTGAACTCCAGCTCGGCAAGAGGCAGAAGCAAAGTCAACGGGGGAGCTGCAGCCATTGATCCAGCACCGCAAGAACACGAAGTGAGTAATTTTAATTTGATCTAAGATACGTCGACTTCAGCTACGCTATTCTTGTAGCTGAAGTTGCATATCTTAGATAGATTCCCCCTTCCCCGCTCAACATAGACCAGACCTGAGTAAAAGAGATGTTTGCATCTATAAGGGACTCTTCCTCTTAATACAAAATTCTGGCTTATGATTAATGGGAGTATGGGGCGGGGGTAGGGTGATCATATGTCCCATTTTGGCTGCTTGGGACAGTCCCTTTTTTAAGCCCTGTCCCAGCTTTTCTGACTTTTTTGGCAAAAGTGGGCATTTGTCCCTTTTGCTCTTGCCAGCTCGATCATTTGGCAAGAGCAAACAGGACAAATCAAATGCCCACTTTCATCAAAAAAGTGGAGTGCGGAGGAACATCGCGGGGGCGAGAGGTGATGCCAGCCCATGCAGAGAGGGAGACAGGGCTTGGGCGAGCAATGATGCCAGCCCCAGCCTCACATGGGGGGCAGGCAGGGCTTGGGTAAGCAGTGACACCAGCCCCAGTGTCACGTGGGGTACAGGCAGGGCTTTGAGAAATATAGTCACCCTAGGAGGAGGGGAATTAAAATATTACAAGACTTTTTCTTAGCACTTTCCCAACATCATTCTTCCTGCTGGGAATTTTCCAACAGCTATCACATTAAAGGAATATATGGTCATCTCATTCTAAAGGGAAAGAATATCCTAGCTTAGAACCAAGAAACTAAAATTATCTCTTCCCACTCAAATACATCAAGATTGGTTTAGCTGGTTGTGGACAAGCCGACCCTTGGATGTTGGCAACAAACACCAAAACATTCCCTACAGTGTGGTTAATATTTTTACAGTGAAACACTTAACTAAATCCTACTTGAAGGAAGCTATTTGAAATATATAGCTATAGATATAAAAAGTTTGTTGTCCTTTTCTTCTAACTGCTGGGAGCTGTTTAGTATGCTTCTGACTGAACAAGAGAGTGCTGGAGAGGCATTTCCCTGCAGTGACCTGAGGGTAGAACCCAAATAGGTGATAATGATCAAATGAAATTAGGGCATCTTACTCATTACTGAGTTGTAACAAAGAATAAACTCTTGCCTGCTATGATTTTGCCTAATTGCACTGGGAAATATTGATCGGAAGATCTTAGACACCAGATATCTCTACCTAGAACTGTTCAGGAAGCCAGGTAGGGACTTAAACTAGACAGTTTGAAGTGGAGGATCAGAAAATGACTCTTGAAGTTTTAGTGTTGCTGTCTGAGTGATATGCAGCCTTTAGTATGTCAAGAGAGAATTTTTTCTTTGACAGGAAGTAAGGAGGAAAAGAAAGTTGGTTAAAGCAAAAGACTACAGAAAAAGCAGGAAGGTATCTATAGCAATTCCATATTTCAGGTTGCATTGAGATTTGCACAGAAAGCAGGATTAAAATCCCTCACTGACTGAATTGTCTCCTGATTTAAAACACCTGTTTCAGTGGCCAGACCAAAAAAAGCTCAAAAAAAATTACAACCAAAACTGGGGAAAATGTTTTAGTCAAATGAATTGACATTTTCTAAACAAAATGTCATTACAAACTTTTTTGACTTTTTCAAAACTTTTTTCCTCATTTGGTATTTCACCAAAGTCTATTTACCACATTTGACCTGAATTCATAAATAGTTTTTTCAGTTCTAAATGGCATTTTTGGCTGAATTTGCTGTCTGCCAAAAAAATTTCATCAAGCTGCAATTATGGCACAATCTTTAACTGCATAATCATCTGCTATTGTATTTCTCCTTTCTTGATCCAGCAGTTCCCATTGACTTCACTCTTGGAAAAAAAAGCGTTTCATTTAGATGTCTAAATATGGATGCGGGAGCCTAAAATATAATTAATGACAATCAACATGCTTTCATGGAAAATAGGTTTGTTACATGAATTTGGTATGGTTTGTCCAGAGGATATGAGGAGATTCCTACACCTAAGCCATTCTGTTTAGGTGACAAATCTGAAGAACTGTCCCAGACCGAGGTGTCATTAGAGGAGGTTTTGGAACAAATTCATAAATTAAATGATAATAATTCACCAGGACCACATGGAATTCATCCAAGAGTTCTGAAGGAACTCAAAAATGAAATGGCAGAACTACTATCTGTGGTATGTAATCTATCGCTTAAATCAGTTTCTGTACTAGATTACTGGAGACTAGCTAATGTGATGCCAATTTTTAAAAACTGCTCCAGAGGTGATCCTGGCAATTACAGGCCAGTAAGCCTAACTTCAGTACCAGGCAAATTGGTGGAAAATATAGCAAAGAACAGAATTATCAGACACATAGGGAACTACTGGTTAAATTGATCTACCTTACATCACTCAGGTGTGTGAAAGCCCCTTCTGCCAACATAGGTTATACTTCTTACTGAGGTGGAGTAATTATGCTGATGGGAGAGTGTTCTCCCATTGGCATAGCGCAGGGGTTCTCAAACTGGGGGTCAGGAGGTTGCAAGGTCATTACATGGGAGGTCACAAGCTGTCAGCCTCCACCCCAAACTCCGCTTTGCCTCCAGCATTTATAATGGTGTTAAATATATAAAAAGTGTTTTAATTTGTAAGGGGGAGGTGTGGCACTCAGAGGCTTGCTATGTGAAAGGGGTCATCAGTACAAAAGTTTAAGAACCACTGGTGTAGCGCATCTTCACCAGGTGTGCAGCTGCGCTGATGTGCCACAGTAGTGTAGACTTACCGATAGATGAACACTATTTGTTGGGGAAGAGTCAACACGACTTTTGTGAAGGGAAATCATGCCTCACCAATCTATTATCAGAGGGGTAGCCATGTTAGTCTGTATCCACAAAAACAATGAGGAGTTGGGTGGCAACTTAAAGACTAATAGATTTATTTGGGCATAAGCTTATATGGGTAAAAAAAAACCCAGTTCTTCAGATGCGTGGAGTGAAAATTGCTGCTTTTATAGACTGGTTTGTAAAGAGTCCTGTGGCACCTTATAGACCAACAAACATATTGGCGCATGCGTTTTCATGGGTGAATACCCACTTCGTCGGATGCATGTAGTGGAAATACATCTGACGAAGTGGGTATTCACCCACGAAAGCTCATGCTCCAATAGGCCTGTTGGTCTATAAGGTGCCATAGGACTCTTTGCTACTTTTACAGATCCAGACTAACACGGCTACCCCTCTGATACTTGAGACCAATCTATAAAATCCGTGAATGGGGTGGAGAAAGTGAATAAGCAAGCATTATTTACCTCTTCCCATAACATAGGAACCTGAGATCAACCAATTAAATTAATAGGCAGTAGGTTTAAAACAAACAACTCACAGTCAACCTGTGGAACTCATTGTGAGGGGGATGTTGTGAAGACCAAAAAAGAATTAAATAAATTCATGGAGTACAAGTGCATCAATAGCCATTAGCTAAGATGGTCAGGAATGCAACCCTGTGCTGTGGGTGTTCCTAAACCTCTGTGTGTCCCTAAACTTCTGACTGCCAGATTTTGGGACTGTATGACTCACTTGATAATTGCCCTGTTAAATTCAATCCCTCTGAAGCATCTGGCATTGACCACTGTCAGAAGACAGGATACTGGGCTAGATGGACCATTGGTCTGACCCAGTATGGCCATTTTTCTGTTCTTTTAACGAATTAATTTAGCGGATAGAGGTAAATCTGATGTAATAATCTTAGACATATGTAATGTGTCTGACTTATTATCACATGATGTTCTGATTAATTTTGTGTAATGCTTTTTCAAAAAAAATAAAAATCTGGCACATTTTCAATAGATTAAAAATGTCGATGTGATACATCAAAAAATGTCCAGATGACAAGAGATTGGTGAGGTGGTAATAACAAGGGCAAGTCGTTTCTGTTACATGTAATCTGGGATTAATCACAGAAGTATTTTAAAACTGTCAAATGTAAAGTCATACTTCTAAAACCAAAGAATGCTGGCCATACTTCCAGCATGGGGGAATGTATCCTGAAAAATAGTGACTAGGGCCCAGTCTTGCCAATGTTCCACTCAGCGTTGCAAGGCCTTAGTGACTTAGATGGCTAAATCCCATTTTCAAAAGTGACTTAGGCACTTAAGTACTGGCATATTACTAGACAAATCTAAAACTGCATTCATATAAAACTGTAGAAGATCTCTGTGAAATCAGGCCAGAGCCTATATATCTGTATTAATCTCCTTCTCTTCTCAAAAATACAAACCAAACCACTTCATTAAAAAAGCCACTTAAGGTTACTAGGTAACAGTGGTCTTACCTATCACACCATTTACTAAACCCACATACTTAAAAATAAGGTGGTGACTATTTAAGGACATCATAAAATACATACTGCCCATGTAATAAACACATTATTCTTGTCAGGTACTAAGACAGACATGGTTCTTCAACCAACCAACAACCTTAACTTGCCTTGATTATGACCTGTCAAAACCTTAAGTAAGCTTCTCACATCCCCTTTATGCTGGTAAAAGGGCCCCAGTGTTATAAAAGGACTTTAAAAGTCCCAGATGCAATTGGGGGATGAATTCTTTCCAACCTGCCTGTTATGAGAGAACTGGAGTTCGTACAACCTGGACTTGACATAACCTGCAGCCATCTTGTGTACTTAGCCGGCATAAACTGGAAGTGAGGACGTCATGTAGCAAAGAGAAATTTGGCCTGGGCTTAGGCAGACAGAACGAAAACAGCTGCACAGCTGTGGTGTTACCAACAAGGACAGATAAGATAAAATTGTGAGATTCATGAGAATAAAAAGGGAAGCTGGATGACTGACCTTGAGTCTGGGTGTCTGTGATTATACATTTCTTCCTGAAGTTGCTTTGCTGATAAGTAGAATAATGGATTATTATTTGCTGTTGCTAGGGAAATTGTTAGCTTATTAGGAGCCATTGTGAATTATGTGTTTTTGTCTAGAAAAAACCTATAAAGAGTTTAGTTAATGTGTGTACTTTGGAGAAGCCGGGGAGGATTTCTACAAGTTTGGAGTCTGACAGTTACCTCCCCAGTGGCTAGGAGGAAGGCCTGCCCCTGGTACCCGGCTGCCAAACACTTGACACCGTCTCAGACTTTGGGTAACTATGTTAAGGGGTGCTCTGAAACTATTGCTATTATAGAAGTGTGCTTTGTATTCAATAACAAAAGGATTTTGGGGGTGAAGCACTTTTGGTTGTATCAATCATTTATCACAGAGGTATTGTGTCCCTCATTCTTTTATTTCCTGATACCACCTGGAATACAGAGATTAGTTACCATAGCTTTGGGTTCAGATAACTCTGGGTAACATGCCACTCAAAGCAACATTTCAATGTGCCTTCCCCACACCACTTAAATTTGGCCCAGCTGCCTCTCTGTCATGATGGAAGGTGACCAGGATAAATTTAAGTGAGGAGCATTGTGACATGACACACAGAGACACAATTTCAGTCCCATTTGGGCCAGCTGCCCCTCTGTCATGCCAGAGATGCAGCCAGGCCAAATCTGCCACTGTAGGCAGCTGCCTAGTTGCCTAGAGCTAGAGTGGCCTGTGAGTCTCTTGGTTCAGAAGTTGTGAAAAACAGCCCCAGGCTGTCTTCAGAAGACCCCTTCCCCAGCAAGCCTCAGTATAGGGAGCATGCAGGGTGAGGGTGAGAGGTATGTTCATGGTACAACCATAGCATGCGGTGCTGCACTGATCCGAGTCAGTCTCCAACTGGCATCCACAAACAGGCTGTCACCACTTAGAAAGGCCCCCAGGGCCATCCTAGTCCCTGGCCACCTGGGTTGCAAGTTCTGTGCTGCATTTCTCACAGGTGCAAAACAGAATCTCACCCGTGTTTTTTTATTTTGTTTTGTTTTGTTTTTTTAAGGTGGGAATTCAATTCATGAATATTTCATCTCCTCCTCCCTCAGTCTCCTGGCACTCACTCGAACCTGGATTTCCCTGTGAGACTCTGTCTCTGCACTGTGACAGTGGTCTCTTTTCCTCACACACACTGTGCTCTGAATCTTCCCTGAAAGATGGCAGGGTTGGGAGCGTTGTCAGGTTCCTTCTCTTCCAGCCCCTCCTTCTACTGTCTTCACACTCCTTTTCCCCCTTCAAGCAACAATCCATTGGATTCTATACACCTTCATGTAGCCATCATCTGCTCTCCACCCCCTGATTCCTTGCTGAACACTTTTCCCTCTGGTTTTGACATCTGACCTCCCCTCTCCATCTCCTCTCAGTCTCTACCCCTCTTCCTTGGCCGATGACCCATGTGGTGCCCTCACTTTCATGTGTGACCTTCAGCCCTGGATCAACTTCTGCAGTCACCAAAGTGGCCATGCACTAGACCTTGTCTTCAAACATTGCTGCCTTTCAAATTTTTCAATATCAGTGTTCCTCCCTCCACCTCATCTTCTGTGGCCACTTGCTTCTGTCCCTTCAGATAGCTCTTCTGTAACTTCAGATCTGTCAACATCCATTTCTCTGCCATTCTGTCTCCTTCTCCTGCTGTCTCATCCCTTACCTCACACTCCATTGTCTAATCCCTTCACTCAGTTCCAGCCTAGGAGTAGGTTTTAATCTGCTGATAAAGTGCTGAGGTCAAAGTCAGGTACAGCTAAGTGGAAAATGCTCAGTTCCAGCAGCAATGAATTTTGTTATGCGGTGTAACTTTGGTGGATAACACTGGTCTACAATTTTTGAGAAGTTGTCTGCTTCAGAGATAAAATGTGGTATTTATTATGTATTTTGATGTGCTGAATTCAAATATGACAATTAAAACAACTGATTGGCTTCTGTTTCTAAGAATTTAAGTTTTTACATTTTATGTCTATGTAATTGTGTAAATAGTAGACTTTTAATCATAAATTGTAAACCTAGGTCTTTTCATGTGTTTATGGTTGCTTTACATGATAATATTCACCTATCCTATTTATGTAACACTTTAAAAATCAGCAAAGAGGTTATATAAATAAAATTTATTATGAAACAAAAGGCAAAAAACTATTATGTACATAGTTTAGTCCTATTCAGTGTCTACTCGGCGCTTCTTGGCTTGTCTCTTGTATTCATTAAATGGAGCATCTCTTGTCACTGTCCAGCAATCGTCCAAACATTGATGGGCTCCATTTGCCCTGATGGCATTTCTCCATTGTTGCAATGTCCTGGTGAAATCGCTTGCCGGCTCGTCGCTCATGCTCTGCAGTTCGGTGGAAAAAAATCTAGATGAGAGTGCAAAAAATGTATTTTAGTGACATGTTGCAACCAAGGCTTTTGTATGCCTTGAGGAGGTTTTCCACCAACAACCTGTAGTTGTCTGCCTTGTTGTTTCGAGAAATTTATTGCCACTAACTGGAAGGCTTTCCATGCCGTCTTTTCCTTGCCACGCAATGCATGGTCAAATGCATCGCTTGAAGAAGTTCACGAATCTGAGACCAAACAAAGACACCTTCCTTTATCTTAGCTTCACTTAACCTTGGAAATTTTCCATGGAGGTACTTGAAAGCTGCTTGTGTTTTTTCAATGGCCTTGACAAAGTTCTCATCAGACCCAGCTTGATGTGTAAGGGTGGTAACAAAATCTTCCTTGATTCAACAAGTGGTGGATGCTGAACACTTTTCCTCCCAGGCTCCCAATGACTGTCGGAGTGGGCCAATCTTTCTTGATGTAGTGGGAATCTCTTGCATGACTATCCCATTTGGCAGAAAACAGCAGTACTTTGTGTATCCAGTCTGCAGACCAAGCAAGAGAGCAACAACCTTCAAATCACAAAACAGCTGCACTGATGTTGGTCATAGTTTATGCACCAAAAGTTGTTGCATGTTGTCATAGGTTTCCTTCATAGGGACTGCATGACCAACTGGAATTGATGGCAAAACATTGCCATTATGCAGCAAAACAGCTTTAAGACTCGTCTTGGATGAATCAATGAACAGTCTCCACTCATCTGGATCGTGAACAATGTTGAGGGCTGCCATCACACCATCAATGTTGTTGCAGGCTACAAGATCACCTTCCATGAGGAAGAATGGGACAAGATCCTTTTGACAGTCACGGAACATGGAAACCCTAACATCACCTGCCAGGGATTCCACTGCTGTAGTCTGGAGCCCAACAGCTAGACTAGAGCCAATCAACAATTTTAAGCATCATTTTCATTCTCAGTGACCCAGAATTAGTAAAGTTTGACTACATTATATTCAGAAGCATTTTGGCTGTAGAGCAGTGATTACGGGAAAGTACTTTCCTTTTCCAAATGGGAAGAGGCACCCAGAAACCTAGCAAAGAATAGCTGTCAGTAGCAGCCAGGTGCTGGAGGAGCTGTCCAGCTTCTGAAGGTGTTCTATTTGCAGAAGAAAGCAAGTGCAGTTCAGGACTGGTCTACACTACGGGGGAAAATCGATCTTAGATACGCAACTTCAGCTACGATCTAAGATCGAATTACTCACCATCCAAGGCACGGGATCAATGTCCGCGGCTCCCTCTGTCGATTCCGCAACTCCGTTGGGCTTGGTGGAGTTCCGGAATCGATATAGCGCTTTCGGGATCGATATATCGCGTCTAGTGAGACGCAATATATCGATCCCAAGCAATCGATTGCTACCCGCCGATACGGCGGGTAGTGAAGAAGTAGCCTCAGATGTCCTGGGTAACGCATGCAGTACTTTCTATTGTCTTCATTTTCTCTGACAACTGCCTGCAGTCACCAGCTTCCTCTCAAGCCTCTACAACACTCAAGGAAACAATTCATTTTGCTTTCGCTCTCTAAAAAAGGAAACTAGTATGCACCCTTGGTCGCTGCTGGATGTAAAAGCAGAACAAATATGCAGTCATGGAATTTTTGATCATATGAAAGCTGTAGATGGATCATCTAAAGGAATTTTAAAGCAGCCAAGAATGTTCGTTCATTTGGATCATTCACTTGGCAGAACATTCTAATATTTTGATGCATTTATGTATTTATAGTTTTGAAATTAAAATAAGAGTGGCCTATCTAATTCTCTGGGTCCCCTTAACAGTTTTCTAAAATACACTAAATTAATAAACAGTTCCGTCAGTTACTCAGATGAAATGAAATAACCATGTGACAACTTGAATCGGAATGAATTTTCCTAAAAGTAGGCCAAAGCGTGAGATCCTTCCATAGCAAAAATCCCCTTTCATTTCCATGGGAGTTCAACTCAGTACCCTCTGAAGCTGACCCAGTAGTAGTTACATTAAAGTATACATCAGCCTGCCAAAGGATGCATTGCCCCCATCACCTGAGTACTTTAGAACTAGGATGGACACAGCACTTGCGCGTATGCCAGAGGGACCAATCCCCCAATGACAGTGAGAGAGACTAGATGACCTAATTCTTGGGTCTCTTTCAACATCCAGAGATGCCAGACCGGGCTTTGGGGAATGTGACCCAACAGCAAATGGAGATAAGAAACAAAGTGTGTAATGTTAGCTGCTTGTAGAGCAAGTTCAATTGAAATGGGAGGTAGGTGCTTACATATGTTTGAGGATCTGGGTCTTACTTCCCATCTCTTGGTGACTGGCTGAGTTAAAGTTTTAGTGGTTTCTTTAATACATTTGTTCATGAATGTCTTGGCTTGCCACGATTGCTTGGTGCTAGGGTCCAGGTGCTCCAAAACAAGAGATTTTGTTTTCTTTCCTCTGATCTGTCCCAGTGAAGCTCTCTGTGCAGAGGGGCATGCTGGTCTGAGCATCTCCCACTCTCTTTGGCTGCTTGAAAGCACCCTACCAACAATTTCCCAGTTTCAGATTCACAATTTCATCTGACTCTGCCTCAAAAGCTAATGTTTGGATTAGGGGCTTTTCAGAACGGTTTAACCCCTTCCAGATTCACCAGATTAAAATCTGAGTGAGGCCCCAGAAATTTTCCCTGTTCCTTCATGGAACCTTTCACTGTCTTTTCACTAGCTGTGCGCATGTAACCTTAGCAGTCTGGCAGTGGACACAATAGTACCAGCATCACAAAAATTCTATACGAGGGGAAGCCCTTTGAATAAATTGACCATTTTCTTACATCACTGTCCTCTATGACAGACAGACCTCATCACTATCACTGCTGGAAACATGTGGCTTAGGTTCTTGTTAATGATTACAAGTAGGTTAGTGTTGGTCCCAGAAAAATACACACGCCAGATCAAAGAGTTGAGTTTGGCCCTGGTGTTCTGATACACTATTTGTAGACACTTACATTGCCTGTGAAGTGCTCATCTGAAATAAGAGCCAACACAGAATATCTGTTGGGCCACAGGGACTGACAGGAGCAGCACTAAAAGGCATGTATGCCAACTTTCGCTATGACACAAGCAGTTCCCGAACAGACCTCGTAACGTGCAAAGTATTGGCTGCAAAATGTATTGGTAAACATCAAAGAAAACTTTGGGAACTATTCAAGTGGCATAGGTGGGTCTGAATGAAACAGATAAGATTAAACAGATATTTTTGAATAAACCCTCAAGGTGTATTTGCCCTGTTGCTATCAGAGTTGTTCAACCTAAAAGCAGCTTCTGTGAGATATTTAGATGGCCAGACATGATCATCAGCATCATTCTAAACTATAGTGAGAGTAGACAGGTAATTTCATAACGTTGCTTGTGCTGAAAGGAGATGGATTATTTTCTCCTGGTTCAAACAGAGTGGGTTTTTTTACAGGGCCAGAGAGGGGATTAGCATGTAATAGGCTGCATTTTGATGAGCTAATACTGTGACTAAATGAATCCATCGCAAACTGATTTTTTGTGATGAAGTTATCCTGTGACAAGATTAACTAGTATTTAGTCTTCATAGGCTGGGCGCTCAGGACTGTGACTTATAGGGTATATTTTAAAAGCATTGTACAGAGAATTGTATGCAGAAATCTTGATGTTGTGCAAAAAGAGTTGTTAACTGGATTTAGATTCATAACTCCTTATGCACTACTTAGAAAGCACCCCATAGATTGCCAAGGATTCTGCACAGTAAATAGATTAGCAGCTGCCAACCATTTATTTTTAATGCTGTGGTGAAAAAAAAAAAGAAAAGCACCGCATTTTCTACTAAACTACTGTATGCAGCAGACAACTACTTTCCAGTAGTGCCTGCCTGTGGAAATCCTTGTGGTGTTCTCTTCCTGTCAGGCAGAGTAATATGCCTGTAAATTTCATCTGACAGATAACACATCACAGCATCAGCAGCACCAGGAAAAAAATGACAAAACAACCAAACAGTGAAAAAGTGACAGGCGCAGACATTCAGCAGCTCTGTCTGTCTGCATATGCTCTGCACACAAGATAATCTCTGTCTGGCAGCAAACCTAAAGCCTCACTCTGAAAGTGACCTGTGCCAGTCTCAGATGAAAAGGAACCTTAGTGGATGACAGAGGCCTTGATCCTGCAATGAGCTCTGTGCAGGCAGACCTGTTAAAGTCAGTGGGGCTCTGTGTGTGGGCTTACGGGTCTGCATTTGCTTAGTTTATGTGATTGGGACTTTAGACTAGTCTAGAATCAGCTTTTCAAAATTGGGTACATGTGATTGGGCATCTCAACTTCACACAAGGCCAGTTAGGGCACAAACTTAATTATTCCCACTGATTGGGTTGATTTATCAATGCTGGAAAATAAATATTCATATATATATGCACATATATATATACACACACGCTTTTTCACTATTGCTGGGTTTTTTCTCTTTTTTTTTTGTTTTTAATTTCAAAGATGGTTACATTCCATTCGTGTTCACAAGAGACCTAATTTTTCAAAATATTCTGTACATATTTTTAATCACAATCTTTTTTGGTTGTGAAATTCTGAATTTTTGAAAACAGTTTTTTGGCCAGCCTCCCACCCTAAAATGAAAATTAGGCATTTTTGTTGAAAAATGTAAAACTTGGAAAAAAAATGAAAATGTTTTTTGCATACTTTCATTTTGGAGAAAACATTGGGTTATGTGTGGAAAACCTTTTACTTTGAAAAGGTTTGGCCCTGGGTTCTATTTTTCACTTTAAAAAGCATTTAAGATTTTTGCAGCTAGAGAACTAAAACACAGCAACTTTAAAAGTGGCTAATCCTCAAGGAATAATGGTTGCCATGTTTAGTTTTTTTTATTATAAATTAAAGTGACTCAAAACATCTAATTTCCACTGTGCTCCTCAAAGCCCCTTATGTACACAATATTTGTACTGAGTTTTAATTAAAAGCCCTACCACTCTTATTTGCACAGGTGTCTAATGAAGTATTTTGTGTGTCTTCTGCAGTTATGCAATGTCACAGTGCTACAGCTAGAATTTTTCCTCTTGCCTATCTTTTAAAAAAGGGGAAATCAAGTGCAAAAACCTACATTAATACAATCAGAGGGTTGCAAATGTAAACAGAGGTCAGGAAATGAAAAAGATAATGTCCTCCTGTGACTGACTTGCCCACATTGCAAAATCTGTCCCCATTTACTCTTGTGCTGCCCCAATTGAGTGAATGGGGTAGCACTGTTGTAACTCAGAGTAGAATTTGTGTGTGTGTGTGCATGCGCGCATTACGGGCCAGATTGTGGCTGATCCCAGGACAAAAGGATGGGGTAGAGCTGAAAGGGTTCATGACTCTTTTTGCCCTTGCAAATCCCTTGTCCTGGTAGTGTGGGAGTTCATGGACTACGTGAGTCTAGCATTACTGGTGGCATAAGATCCCCCAAAGTGCACAGGGTAGGCAGGGCCATGACCTGAACCAGTGTGGCAGGGCTGTGTTTGGTGTGTACTGCACCCTGTAGAAGGATAATCGAGCTCCCACTCCCACTCCAATATGCATTTCCACAAGGACTGCACATGTGTTTGGGATGAGCCTGCCAGAATGCTCATAGGGCTGTTCACGAGTGTGCTGCATCACTCTCCACAAAAGCCACAATATAGTCTTAAAATATTTAACAGTTCAACATCTAGATAATAATCAAATGTGGCCACCCTGTTATGTGAGTGAATGATGCTGCAAGGAGAACCATGGGCCAGATCCTCAGCTGGTGTAAACAGGCACGGCTCCACTGAACTGGATTTCCACCAGCTAAGGATCCGCCCTCAATCTTTTTTTTGTTTTAACTTCCTGGCCTTTGGATGTTGACATCTGCAACCTTCCTCATACCTTTACAGGGGTGTTGTTAAAAGAGAGAGAGAATCCTGGTGTCTCTTCATGGACGTCTCTATCACCCGGAGAAAGAAATTCATCTTTCTTTTGGTATGCTGGGATTTATCAATTTAAAAACAAAGCCCGAAATAATAAATACGGGAACCAGTAACTAGAGGTAGAAAATGCAGAGACTTTAAAAAAACCAAACAACCCAGACAAACTAGTGATTTGAAATCGGACACAGAACAGCAGAAGAACACCACAATCTGGCAAGCTTTTACTCTTAACTGTTTCCTCTTTCTCCCCGCCCTCCAAACTTTTTACTATGCTAAAATGCACAGCTCCGCATATTAAAAGCAATGTGGACCAGATTTCTTAAATCATAGACATTCATGCCAAGTTGCAGTCAAGCAAGTGGACTGTTAGATTTTAAACAGTGGTTACATTTCCACAATTGCACCAAAACTCTGTCCCTAGATGAAGAGAGAATTCCAAGTCTGAGGCCACGTCTACACTACGGGATAATATCGAATTAGCTAAAATCGGTTTTATAAAACTGATATTATAAATTCGATTTCATGCGGCCACACTAGGCACAGTAATTCGGCGTTGTTGCGTCCATGGTCGCTAACGTCGATTTCTGAAGCGTGGAATTTTGTGTAAGCTCTTTCGTAGCTCTCCGTCTATTCATAGTTCCTGAGTCTCCCCGCCCTTGATAGGCTGGTTATATTATTGTCGCGGGTGGTTTGGGGATGTCATCAGTCATCTTCCTAGAAAACATCAGCTGAACATCCTTTGCGCCGTTTTTCCTGGATTGCCCTGGCAGACGCCATTAGCACGGCAACCATGAAGCCCGTTCAGCTTTTTTTTTCGTGCGCCACCGTATGTGTACTGGATGCCGCGGAGAGAGAGGCGATACTTCAGCGCTACACAGCAGCATTCACTTGCTTTTGCAATGATAGCAGAGCTGGTTACCGTGTCTGTACATCTACTGCGGAGAAAACTGCATGAGATGACGGTTTCTCTTCCCCCTCTGTCATGTCCGCGCTATCATGAGTGCTGGCTGAATCGGGCGGGGCAACGCAAAAGCAAATTGGATTGACTCACTGGGACTGAGTCAATCCCCTTTCTAAAATAGAGCAGTCCTGCCTAGAATAAGGGGCAAGTGTATTAGAGGACCAGTGATCAGAGCACAGCTGCTCCGTGTCAGTATTCACAGGGGGTGCCCTGCAACAACCCCACCCGTTCGTTCCCTCCTCCCCCAACCTTCCTGGGTCTACCGTGGAGTGTCCCCCATTGTGTCCGCCAGTTATAAGAATGCAGGAATAAGAAGAGACTTCTTAGTGAGATAAATAGGGGGAGGGAGCTCCGGGGTTATGAAGTCCAGGCAGTCAGAATCTTTCTTTACACGGAAAGGGGAGGGCTGAATGAAACCAGCACCCAGTTTATGATGAAGACAGTTACCAGCCGTCTGTACCATCTCCTGGGAGTAACTGGGAGTCATTCCCATTTTTACCGGCGCCCGCCAGCTCACCTGAGGCCAGCCAGGAGCACTCACAGGCTGATGGGCGATGACGGATATCAGTCATATTGATACTACCACCAGGGAGGGGAGAGGAGCGGATACTGCTCTTCACTGCTGCAGCATGCGGTCTACCAGCAGCATTCAGTACACATAGGGTGACATTGAAAGAAGTCAAGAAATGATTTCTTCCCTTTTCTTCATGGGTGGTGTGGATGGGAAACTGAGGAGCTATTTCCTGAACCACGCCAGACACTGTGTTGAACCTACAGACATTGGGAGCTCAGCCAAGTGCAACTTTTTCAGAGATTGCTGTGGACTTGTGGATAGCTGAGTCCTCAGTACCTCCTCCATGCCTGAGCGTCCATTTGAGTCTTGGTTCCCGTTACGCTTGTCACGCAACTGTGTATCCTGGAGATTTTTTCAAACGCTTTGCATTTCGTGTTCTGTAACGGAGCTCGAATACAAAGATTTGTCTCCCATACAGCGATCAGATCTAGTATCTCCTGTACGGCTGCTGGAGCTCTTTTGGATTTGAGATGCATCGCCACCCGTGCTGATCAGAGCTCCACGCTGGGCAAACAGGAAATGTAATTAAAAGTTGCGGGCTTTCCTTTACCTACCGTGCATAAGTTATATTGCCTAGAGATGGTCATGGTGCCATATTGTTTGGGATAACGCCGGAGGCCAATAATGTTGATTTCCGTCACACTAACAGTAATCCATATGTTAATATGAATTATCGCTACTCCTTCTGTCGGGTGAGTACAGAAATCAATTTAGAGCCTTAGATCGATATAAAGGGCATTGTAGTGTGGACGGGGATACAAGCAGTTAAATCGATTAACGCTCTTTAAATCGATTTAAACGTGTATGTAGACCAGGCCTGAGGCTCAGTCCAGCAGACTCTGCTGAGAATGTTAAAAGTCTGGAGTAGCAAAGCAGCAGGGGAGAAAAAGCACCAGACCTAAGCAACCAGGTTTCTTCTAAACCTGTTAGAGAAACCTCTGTATAGGCAGGAAAAAAGCACAATCTGCTCACAGTGAACTTAACTCACATCCTGGGATACCAAGAAATGGGAGCAGCCTGCCACTTTTAATGAGGAAATCCCACTCCACTAGAGAATGTTTTACAGAGTGGTGTGAAAGAATGAATGTTAGAGAAAAATGGAGCAGAGAACCACACAGACATGATGTTGATGGGTCCAGTGAAATTATTGATTTTCTCAGCTGTTACTCAAGTACCTGAGGACGGCCAGGGTGGGAATTATTCAGAATAAGTTGTGTGGCCCAGGTTCCCTATGTGGTGTGTCGTTAACTAGGTGGGGGGAAAGGCTTTTGCAGATCACCAGAGTAATACAGGATGACAGTGCCTGCTCGCTGAGCTCGTGGAGAGGCCCAGAAGACAATGGCCCTCCAAATTGGCCCTGGAGTTTGTTTTTTTGGGCACCAAACCTAAGCAACAAAGGACATGGATGCATTCTCCTCAGGAAAGCCATTTGGGTGTGACCAACTGGAGAAAAAAGGACTGAGGTGAGGCCAGGTGGAGTTGTTAAGTGCAAGGCTGCTGGGAGAAAGAAAGCCCGGACAGGGAACTCAAGAGGGAGTCAGAGGCTCTAAGACTCTGTCTGACCAGATGAACTATGCTGTCTTTGTTCTCATGTTAACGAAAGGAATTTCCTACATCACACTGTGTCGACGACTTTAATTAAATCCTTCTGCATTTTAAAGTCTGAACTGAGGCTAACGTCTACACACCGCCGATTCGACGTTAAAACGATGTGCTGTCGGACGATAATATCGTATCTCATCTAGAAGCGATATATGATCTCCGATGCGCTTATATCGATTCCGGAACTCCACCAACCCCAACGGAGTTCCAGAATTGACAGGGGGAGCTGCGGACATCGATCCCGCGCGGTGAGGATGGGTGAGTAATCCGATCTTAGATATTCGACTTCAGCTATGTTATTCACGTAGCTGAAGTTGCGTATCTAAGATCGATTTTTCCCCGTAGTGTAGACCAGCCCTGAGAGTCACTCCAACTCAAGGAAGTTGGGGGTTCATTGCTCCCTGTGGGCGTGTAAGTCTCCTGCAGGTGCCCAACTCAGGTGGACGCGCTGAAGGGAGCTCACAGTGTGACGCAAGGGTGCTGAAGGCTCCGAGGTTCGGTCCCAGGAGGTGGTGAAGCCGGGTGGCTTACCCTGGCAAGAGTGTGACTGAAGGGCTCCTCCCAGGGACAGTTCCAGAGATGTGTGAGAGCACCGGACCTGTAGATCCACAACAGTACCACAAGCAACAAAGCACCACTCACTTTAGCCACCCAACTGAGTAGCTCAGCATTTCTCTCTCAAATCCTCAGCTGCAGCCCTGCAGGACTGAGCTCAAGATGACTAACAAGGGTGGTTATGAGCAGTGAACTATGCAGTTCTACTGCATACCAAATAGCGGCTATTTACTATTCAATGAAAATCAATAGCTGAAGACAAGCAAATGGTTGTAGATCTTATAAAGTTTATGGTAACAGTGTTTTGTGATCTGTATCATGTTAAAATATTTAGTTCACAGCACATCTGCAGCAGCTGTTAATTTTAAAGTGACAGGGTGCAGAGTACTCTGTTTCCTAGAAGAGTGGGGTCAATAAAAACCCAGGCTTACACAGGCGGTCCAGGAAGGGGCCATAAAAACAATTGTTCTAGGAACAAAGGGAAGGAGGCTGTGGGCTTAGGTAAGAAACTTCAGGAGGGGAGATGGTGGGAAGACCTCTTACATTTTGATGGTAAGAGACATGTTCTGTGACTAAAATGTAAACTCCCTGAGAGAAGGGAGCTGACTGGTTGACCATGAGCGTCTCTGTGAGCTGGTTGTAGGTTATAAGTTTCAGGAACAGTGTACATGGGGAAAGTGTTTACCAGTTATAGCAGTATAATTAAATGATAGTCATGTCAGTGTGATGGTCCATGTGGACACTTATTCTGCCACAAGAATGATTTTTTTTTAGTTTAGCTTAAACTTAGCTTAAACTTCCAAAGCAGCAAATGCTAAATGAAAAATGGCCCCCTTATGTCGGGATGAGAGTGTCCACCCTGGGAGCAACACTAGTTAAAATTCACACCTTAGTTTATACCAGTATACCTTCCCCTGCAGACAAGCCCTTATTCTGGTATAAGAGGGTCTTTTTTTTTTTTTATGGCTATGTTATTTGGAAAGAGATTTAAGCTAAACAGAATGAGTATCACTCTTGCAGAATAAGTATCTACACAAGGGAGAGGAGGTGTTTACTTAGATAACTCCATTGGTTTAAATTAGCACCTTGGGTTATACTGAAAACATTTGCCTGTGCAGACAAGGTCTAAGGGTTTGTCTATGTGTACAGCACTGCAGCTGCACTGGTACAGCTGTGCCAGTGCAACACTTTAGAGAAGACTCTACTATGCCGATGGGAGGGCTCCTCCTATTGGCGTAGTTAATCCACCTGCATGAAGGGCGGGAGCTCTGTCGATAGGAGAAGCTCTGCCATCAACATAGTGCTGTCTATACCAGGGGTGAAGTCGGTGTAACTACATCACCTAGGGATTTTTCATGCCTCTGAGTGACAGGGTGATGCTGATGTAAATTTGTAGTATAGACCTGGCCTAGGGGAACTCTGAAGGACTCAAGCGGTGAATAGGCCTTCAGCTTGTTTTCTGAGAACTAAAAATGTACAAAGGACCATCTAATGATCTAATCCCGCTTTGGAGTGAAACTGTCTGGCCTCCAGGATGGACATACAAGGCCTAAAATGAAATGGAATAATGTGTATCTGCTGCATGGGGTGACATGCAACCTAGAGCCTCTATAAGGGGCTTTGTGCACACTCTCCTGCAAGCTGCCGAGTTCTTCAAGCAGGAGGGGGAACTGGTGACTGGCTGGGGAGTGGGAGGAAGACCACTAGGTCCAGTAGCTCAAATCCCCACATACAGAATCTTGCACAGAGCATCTTCTACTTCTCCCCTATGGCCCCAGTAGTGGTTCTGCACTGGCTACTGCAGGATGAGGGTGGAATTTCCATTCTTCACCAACTCCTAGGTCCCAAGTTCACAGCTCATTTGCTCAAGCTGGGTGTTCTGTACCAGGATATGGTCCTATGTTGTCAGCCCTGAGTAATGACTTCAGCATTGGTCACTAAAAGAGAAAAGCTCTCTAGGCTCCTGGAAGACAATTGACTCCAAACAACAAGCTATCCCTACCTACCCTCATGAAATGACAGTGTAACTAGACCTAAGTCTTCCCAGAGGAAGTCTGGACATATTGAGCAGAGGTGAAATTGTAGGTTGCCTCTGCGTCTTTCCCAGAAACAGCAGAAGCAGTTTGCAACGTGCCTACTCCTTCACTAACATGTCTCAGGCCTAAAAAGGATGAAGACTTATCTGCATTGGGTTTCCAGTCACCAGTGTAGCTGCATTGCTGCCAAGTGCAAAAGTAAATATGGTTTATGCCAGTGCAGCTTACCCAATTTGAAAGTGTGTGAGTACAAGCCACAGTTCACACTGGTGCAGAACATCTTTGCTAAGTAAGTGTTTGCAATTAAAAACCCAGTGCAGACAAGACATAAGTTCCTTATCTAGCACGCAGCAGTCCCAGACATGGACAGGAGCGTACAAGAACAGCAGGACTACTTAAAGCAGTATGACAGTGATGGTATGCCTTAGGGGCACTGTACTAAGCATTAGCTTCCAGTCAGAGGGACAGGATCTTTCCAGCATTCAGATCTACATACTTCTCCCCCATGGCCACAAGAAATGTTTCTTCCCCTGCCTCAGGACCAGGAAGAAAGGTCATGGAGGGAATGGCAGTTTATAGTGCTGGGCAAAGGCCTGGATCATTTTACTTGAAGAAAAATCATGAGCTGCTGGGTTGTGTAGTCTGTGTCAGTTAATTTGCCAAGCAGTATTGGCATTTTGTGGTCATTTTACCTGTCACTGCTGTGCAGTCAGGCTGTACCTAAGCTAGACCATGCCACAAAATACCCCAAGTCAGGAAAGGCAGAAAAAATAGTAAATACAAGTATCGATAGTAACTGGCCTCGTATACACTGCAGACTTGATTTTTTTTCCAGGAGTGCTGAGCACTCACAATTCCAATGAGAGCTGTAAGTGTAATTCCCATGTGCACGCATGTGGATATTTTTTTTCTCTCTATCTAGTGGCTAGACCACATGCAGAGGTTTGAGTTTGTTACTGCTTCCAACCTAGTACAACTGATCCTTTTATTCAAACAGTATAATCTTATGCACTTAGATCCCAAGGCTTGGGTTCAGTCCTCCCAGACAATCTAACTAAGGTGTCATGGTGCAGCTCCTTAGCACCTCTGAAAAATTGGCTCTCCAGCAGGCCATCACAGTGCTTGGCACCAAATTGATTGCAGAACCCTTTAAAGTAGAGTTTCTTTGCAATAGTTTCCCATTTACTTTAAGCCCATCATCTCAAAAATTGTCACACTGTAATATCTGACGTCCATGAATGCTGTAATTGCAAGAAAAATAATTGGCCAAATTCAGTCCAGGCACCAGCAGACAATTACTCTGATGTCAGTTCAGTTGCACCTGTTAATATTCAGTTTCACCCACTGTATCAGCCCTTTCAGTCTTCAGAATTTTAGAGCCAGGTCTTTCAAACACGAGGTGTCTCAATGATACTATCTCCTGCAGTGCTTCTAATATTCTATTCTGAGCTTCACTGCAGGATACAATTCAATTAGAAAGTTTCTGCAAGTCACATTCCTTAGGGCAATTGGTAAAGGGAAGATGATCCAGGCAATGGTTTCATAGCGGGTTGGGGGAAATCAATCAATCCATCCATGTTTAATTATCTAAGACTTTTTTAATTTTTAAGGCTCCAGCTAAAGAACTATAAGTAAAAATAGATAAAATAATTGGACAGACAACAAAAGCTATAAGTGGAGCCAAATAACTCCAAATTAGCTACACAAGTAGGAGCAGTGGACAATTATATGAAGTTTTACCATCTGGGAGAGCTAGTGAGGAATTTCTGCAGAGTTGCGTCTTCTGTTATGCAACTGATTTTCCATTAAACTTCTCTGCAACTATTTATTTATACTTATATGTTCCTGCAATCAGATTTGAAAATGCGGCTGATGTGAAATATATCAATTCTGCAGTTGGTCCTGTTTTTATATCCTGGAACTCTGAGCTGTCCAAAATACGGAGCCAGCTCTAAATAAAGGGCCAAACCCTAAAGTTTATGGCCAAAGGTGTGAATGGTGTGCAAGTTCTGAGCCACGGGTGGGTAAGCACTCAGGATGAAACTCTTCACAGAAAAAATGAAAGTTACTCCATGCAGTAATTGTGCACAGGAGCTGGTAAGAGGATTGCATAGGATAAAGCATTCTCCTTTGTCTGCTGGGCAGTCAAACCTATTCTGAGGTTCCTAAGTGTTGCGGAGCAGCTTCACAAACGGATCAGCGTTGGAGACCACACGATCTTGGATTAGGGGTTTTTCCCAGTGTAAAGCTGAAGCAGGAAAAGGAAAGTGTGTTATGCTGGCGAGTTGTAGAGAGCTGTTTCTCGGTGACAGCAAACACTGGTTCCTTAGCTGAGGTTTCATCAGCAGGGGCTTGCCTTTGAGTGGTTTTGCCCTCACCTACTACAGGTAGTGTGGACTGGAGTATATTTTGTAAATAAACAAATCACATTAGAAAATTCCTTGACTCTGCCTCACTGATTTGTCCTCCAACAAGAAATTGACCTGCTGCAAAAGCCCCAAGCTGTAGTGCTGCTGAGCAAAAGGGTTGCATTCAGGAACAGCCTCTTTGAATTGACCACAGTTGCGTGAACAAGAAATAAAGAAGCAGGGAATAAATGCTGATTAAGGACTTTAGGATTTGATCCAGTCATAATGTTAAGGCATCGAATAGAAGTGCTGGCAAAAGCACTGGGGAGCACTAGCGATGGAGGGTTCACCATTGTTAAGAAGTAGATTTGTTACACAGCTCAACGTAATGACAAAATATTGTAACATATTTGTTACCACCTAACATGGCATAGTTGTCATCCCATGGCCCTTCCCATCTTCCCATCCAAAGCAGAGATAAGACTCTGATCTTCCTGATCGAAAAGACCAGGCTACTACCACTTGAGCTACAAGAGAATCGATGCTAACTATATGATGCCAGATTTTCAACAGTGCTTAGCACTAGAATTGGTCAGAAGTTTTCCAATGAAACAATTTTGTCGGAAAATGCCAGTTTGTTGGCCCCAAAATGTCTTGTGAAAGCAGTCACATGGAGTGAACTTTTCTGACATCTCAGGCAGATGGAACCCTGTTTGCCAGGCACCTAAATAAGGGCCAGAATTTCAAAAAAGCTTGGCATCCCATGTGCTGAATCTTTTGAAAACTTGGCCCTGATTGTGGGTGCGTATGTTTTGAAAATCAGGCCTCAGGGCCTGTATAATCCAGGTGAGCATTTTGATGCTATCTAGAAATGGACGATGTACTCATAAACACATGCCCCAGTTCATTACTATATTCACACTTTAATTGTTCATATAAATATAGAAATTAACTTCTGTCTTCTTTTACTTTGTAAATGATATTTGATTCCCTGCCTCACTCATTAATAATGTTCACTTGGTTTTCCTCAGTCTCACTTCATTAGTGTAATTAAAGGGGAAGATAACCATGTCCATAAGGACAGCAGGAGAATAAAACAGCGAACAAACCAGTCAATAACATATTATAAGAGACTAGTTCTGTAAAGCAGAGAGATAATTGAAAGGGGAGGATCAGAGACACAAAATGAGCACAGTGTTTGAGCAACAACTGTGATGTTTGCTCTTTGATCTCACTGAACTGTAAAGAAAAAAACATTAATAGAGAAATGAGAGAGTATGCTGCATTACATCGAGCACTAAATATGCAGCCTTTGTCGTGGCAAGGATACAAAACATGGATGGTGAAGATAAAGGTAATTTCTGTAGAAAATAATTACTGAGTTAAATACATTTCTTCTCTGTTTGCAATGAGAACTAGTGGAGTTCTTTTGAAGAGCATGTCAAAAGACTGAGTTCAGGAAAGAAAACATAAAAAATATAGTAATGTAAAAACAAGTTTGAATAAAGATAAGACGCATTAATATCTGACTCTGGTGGGTATATAAACCAAGGTCAGAAAATAGAGATTTTTCCTGCAGATTTTTTTTATTATTATTAGTCAAATGCTGAAATAACTTGGCCAAAAACCAAAATATTTTTATTTGAAAATGCTATCATGGGAGTTGTAGTTTGTACGCCTCATTCTCTTCTGTTGGTCAGGCTCCTTGGTTGGTCTATGTCTTCCCTCACACATCAGGTTTCCCTGCTTGGCACAGGGAGGTGGTGCACCATGGGAGTACTGGCCATTGTGCATCATGGGAGATGTAGTCCAGCTAAGAACCTTGACCCATACAGAAGAATTGTGGATATGAGACAAACTACAACTCCCATGAGGAACTGTGAGAGCATATCCAAATCAAAAATATTTTATTTTTTGACAAAAAATTGAAATTTTGGGTAAAAGTGGACACTTTTCTCACATACACACAAAATTGAAACCCCAATTTTTATGTTGAAATGCAGTTTCACGGGACAATTTTGGCCAATAGTAATATTTACTAGCAGTTCCTACACAGTGGTATGTGAGACAATATACTCTATCCGTACTTTGAATAAGTAATACTATACTATTTCTCAGAGCATGACAAGGCAGATGTTAACATTTCAGTGGAAATCACTGTACAAGTCTCCACTTCCAATAGTGTATTTGAAAAAAAAATACAAAGAATTGGATTCCAGTCACATTGAGTTGATCAGAATTTGGCCCAATAGACCAGCTTAGTTGGCTATTTAAAACTGTGATGCACAGACTTTGCCCAACACAACCTTAGCAGACTGAAATGGTTCTGTGACCTGAACCACGTATACATACATAAGAACATATAAAGGCCATACTGGGTCAGACCAAACGTCCGTCTAGCCCAGTATCCTGTCTTCCGACAGTGGCCAATGCCAGGTGCCTCAGAGGGAGTGAAACTAACAGTTAATAATCAAGCGATCTCTCTCCTTCCATCCATCTCCACCCTCTGACAAACAGAATCTAGGGATACCATTCCTTACCCCATCCTGGCTAATAGCCATTAATGGACTTAACCTCCATGAATTTATCCAGTTCTCTTTTAAACACTGTTTATTACGTCTAATCAACTCCTTTAGGTAAGTGAGTCCACAAGTTGATTTGTGACTGTGTGCAAGAGAACTGTCCTTGTATTGTTTTTAAAACTTGCTCGCCTCATATAAAATTTCATTAGGATGACCCGTATTGCCTCTTGC
This sequence comes from Chelonoidis abingdonii, assembly GCF_003597395.2. Classification (NCBI taxonomy): domain Eukaryota; kingdom Metazoa; phylum Chordata; order Testudines; family Testudinidae; genus Chelonoidis; species Chelonoidis abingdonii. The sequence goes on along the minus strand of NC_133770.1, from coordinate 20,171,810 downwards.
TCACAATGAGAATAAACAGTAAGACATAACTCTTATCCTTATGTACATCTCCACATGCACTCACATTTTTAATATACCTCTATCTATATCCCCCCTAAGGATTCTTCCTCTTTCCAAGCTGAACGAAGTCCTAGCCTCTTTAATCTGTCCTCGAATATTGGGACTTTCTCTTCAGAACCCCTACCTTCATATTTACGTTGTACCTTGCTCTCTTGAACGTTTCACTAGTGCCTTTTTGAGATGAGGAGACCACATCTTAAGCGCATATTCATTAGATGTGGACCGGGGCGCAGGGATTCTATATAATGGGCAAATTATTCTCCTTCTTATTCTCTATCCTCTTATGATTCCTAGACATCCTGTTTGCTTTTTTGACCTAGCCTCTGCACACTGCACGAACATCTGTCAGATGAAACTTCCACGAATGACTCCAAGATCTTTTCCTGATAGATCTGCGAAAGAGTGTAAAGCCCAGCCTCATTTCTAAGTGCCACGTTCTAGACTACGTGCCGTATGCAGAGCTCCTAAAATCGACTGCTCTTCGGGACCGATATATGCGTCTGATCTACGAATCGGGAATATATCGATCCTGACGCGGCGCTTATATCGATTCGGACACTCCAGCCTAACCAAGGAGTTCCGGAATCGACATGGCGAGCCGCGGACATCGATCCCGCGCGGTGAAGACGGGTGAGTAAATCGATTTTAGATATTCGACTTCAGCTACGCTATTCTCGTAGCTGAAATTGCGTATCTAAAATCGATTTTACCACGTAGTGTAGACCTGGCCTAAGGCAGCCTTTGGGCCCACAAAGACTACAGCTCCAAGCATACGCTGCCCCATCTTGCTCTGAGCAGAGCTCTGAGATCAGCATGGAATGTCACATACTAGGACCTGAATTCTGCACACGCAGTTTCTTCCCTAAATCTTAAAGCCACGTGGATGCCTTAGAAATCCTTAGGAGAGGAATGGGAGCTCAGAGAGCGTGGCTCTTGTCTGTCTCCTCCATCATCCCTGCCTCCTTCCCCTTCTTTCTATTCTCTCTTTCAGCCCCTTTTAAAATGAGCCCCACTCCAGACCACTGAAACAGTCCCCTTCTCCAATTGGTGGAGAGACTACTGCTTCCCATTCGCTTTGGCTGTCTTCAGCTCCTTGAACCTGAAGCTACTTCTGGGCTGCAACCTACACCTTGTTGTTGCCCGTCCTTAGCCACTCATCCTTGGTTTACTGATGAGAGTTTGGGACAGGACCCAGCATCACATGGAAGCAGGGCAAAGCACACCAGGGAGGAGTGAGGTGAGACTGGCTCTGCCTGGGTTTCTGAAACTAGTCCATGTAGCCTCCAGTCAACCACAGACCTTCCCTGGCCATAAAGTCCCTGAGCAGCTGCAATGACACCCAGGCCAATCTGATACTCTACCAATGTCCTAAAGGTTAAGGCAAATTCCACTCACTTTACATCTTGCCTAGTCATTTACATTTGTACAAGGCAGTGGAGGATTAGGCCCAACAGCTGTAATTCTTGCCAAAGGGCTGTTTCCATACTGGTGAGAGTTACTAATGGAGCTGCAGCCTTAACTTTGAATGTTGGCCTGTGCTGCAGTCTTAACATTATGCAAATATGTTTTTTGACATTTAATGGGCTCCAGGTCAGAGCTACAATAAACTCAACTAGATCTAGTAATGAGTGACAGACTTAATGATGTAACGAAGGAGGAGTGTTAGTTGGCCTCTGGAGGTTAACAAGGCTGCTAAATAAGAAAGAATTATTTATATATTACAGTGTTAATAGTGCAGCATGTTGGCTTGAATAGAACAGTGAAAATGCAGTGTATCTTCCTGCTGGTTGCTGGGCATACAGGTGCATGTCAATTTTGTTGATGTGGTTCTCCTAACTAGCTGCCCACATTCACTATGTACACTGAGCCTGACTGATTTCTTTTACACTTCCGTAACTCCATTGACTTCACTGGAGTTATGTCTGCCTTGCTTTGGAGCATGTGAGAGGAAAAGCAGGCCCACAATCTTGTACCCACAGAACTTACAGTGTGATCAGTCACACACTTTTTTTGGTGGGGTTGCTTAGTGTGGATTGGAGAAACAACTGAAGGAATGACCACAGAAATGACATGCTCAGATGTTACTTAAAGAAAGCTACAGCATTCTGATCAATATTTAGATCCAGAGTTCCCCACAAGTGTTTGTATTCAGAATTTGTGCTTTGGCTCTTCTCTAGTTTTAATAATGAACCTTGCAACAAAAGAGGGTGGATCAGTGGGAAGATCAGAGAAGAGTGCTTGAAATTATGCGGCTAGCTAGTTGGTGGAGGAGTAACGGCTAAAACATCCACATGCTTCTTACATGCTACTTGGTAATCTGCTGCAACCAAGTCCTTGCTACTGGTGCATTCCTAGGGAGTGACTCAATCTCTCCCTCCCAAAAGAGAAGTGCCAGAGCATTAGAAAAGAGCATAAAGAATAACTTGATCTCTGGTGTCATGGATCCACATGGTCTCTGCCCCAGACCACCCAAAACCATTCCCTTTTGTTCTCCAGCTAGGGCCTTTGCTCTGCTTCCCGGCAGAGAGGTGACAGTGTGTTTAGGGGGACTAGAGGGGGAAAAAATCTCCTTCTTGTTGTCTGTCAGGGGCTAGGTGTGAATGTCCTGGCCATTTGGGTTGCCATTGGCTTTCAGACCCCTCCATTGACATGGATCAATTTCAACCAGTTCTTTAATGACTCATTCAGATCACCCCAGACCATTAGGTGACACAACACTTCATGTCCCCTGCTCTGCCCCACAAGCAGCTTTTAACTCTTTATGCTCTGTGCATAGCAATGTAAAGCATGGAGGGAAACTGAGGCACACTTAAGAATCAAAAATATTACCAAAATTCCTACTTCATCAGATATGGTACTGGATTCTAATAGGAATTCTTCCACAAACTGACAGAAACATGTGGCGGGAGTGGGGGAAATCCTATAATCACTGGCTACTAGGAGAAACAGGTTAATTTAAACAATTTCAAATTAAATGCAAATAACTAGAGTTAATGCTGAAATATTGAGTACTCAGAAGTCAGGAAATGCTCAGAATGAAGGCTATTCCAGCAATAACTGAGCTATGCCACACACCCTATTGTTGTTGTTTTCTTTTAGGCTTCAGTAATAAACCCTAGTGTGTTAAGAGTCACAATTCAGCTTCAAGTCTAGACATACCACTGATGTCAATTATAACAACGTTCTGATGAAGATGGGTTGTAGGACATAGTCTAGGTTCCCAAACTGTGGTAAGCTACCCACAGGGAGTAAGCAGGAGAAATTGTGTAATGGTGGATTTTATTTATTATTTTCTTTATTGCATTTTCATAATAGGCTGCTCAGATGAAGTTTTAAAACTCTGTGAGAAGTTATTATATAAAATACAGTAGTTAATTTACTTCAAGATGTACCAGTGAGAACACAGATACTTAGGGCTTGGCTACACTTGTGAGTTAGAGCACATTAAAGGAGTCCCGGGTGCCCTAGCTCACTACTTGTCCACACTGGCAAGGCACTTATCACACTCCGACTCCAGGGTTAGGGTGCTCCTGGTAATCCACCTCAGTGAGAAGCATAATGCTTGGTTCACCTCGGGTGAAACTCCCGGGTGTCAGTGTGAACGAGATGTTGCATTACTGCGCTTTGATCAGCCTCCGGCAACGTCCCATAATCCCCTTAAATCAAGTGGCCACTCTTGTTATTGTTTTGGAATAACTGCAGGCATGCCAATATGCCCTTTGAAAGCTCCATTTCTGACTACCGGCATGCTTATCTGCTCCCAGATAAAGCAACCATTACTGTGGAATGCTGTGTGTGTGAGAGAAAGGTGGAGGGGGGAAGAGGCGGAATCTGTTACTGTCTGAACTTACAAGATAGCATGCTGACATGCTGTTAGCCCCACAAAAACCCATTCTCTTTCCCCTCACATACACACAACACACTCCCTGTCACACTCCACCCCATCCCCCCACATTTGAAAAGCACGTTGCAGCCATTTGCATGCTGGGATAGCTACCACAATGCACTGCTCTTTGTGGTCATTGCAAGAGCTGCTAATGTGGCCACACCAGTGCATTTGCAGCTGTCAGTGTGGACAGACTGCAGCACTTTCCCTACTGCACTCTACGAAGGCTGGTTTAACTCATAGCGCTCTACATCTGCGAATGTAGCCATGCCCATAGAGAGGCTGACATACAAAGCCCTCACCTCCAATCACAGCACAGTGCGGGTTCAGTTGCCCAGCAAGTGTCCAGTCTAACTGAGCTTCAGCGGCACAGGAACCAGCAATCAGAGCTGCAAACAGGGGAGTTTCAGTGGGAGTTCTGTTGGAGGAGAAGGTTTTTGTATTTTGTGTATTGTATTTTGTAGTAGTGTGTGTGGAGGCTGGTAGGGGCAGTGTGCAGGGAGAGAAGCTGAGCCCTGATTAGGGGGTGAGGCTTCTCTGCTTAGGGGTTCTATAAAGGTAGCCAGCCAGCCAGCCAGGCAGTGGCATAGACAGCTGCAGCAGCACAGGAGCCAGCAAACAGAGCTGTAAATAGAGGAGTTTCAGTGGGAGTTTACAGGGGGAGTTTGTGGGGCAGATTGAGGCCTAGGCAGAGGAATTGACAGGCTAGTGAAGAGAGCGGGTGGTGTTCTGGTGCCTGTTAGGGGTTTGTTTTGCTGTAGGTGGTGGGGGTTTGCTTTGGTTTGTGTTTCCTGGACTAACAGGTTTTAGGTGGGAAGGCTATGACCATACAGAGGCAGCAGTGAAAGTCACAATGAGGATGACTGGATGTGGAAGCTGCAGCATGTACGTGATCCTGGAGGGGGTACCTAAGTGCCGCCTGATAGAGCTGATGGAAGAAAAGATCTCAGGACTGGAGATGTAGGTGGAAACTCTGGTCGAGTTTAGAAGGGGGTTCGAGTGGATGATGGAGCAAAGACATGAGGAGGCTGAAGGGATAAGCTCAGACTTGCAGCTGGAAGCAGGACAAAAGAATTCTGAGAGGAGACTGGTGAGTGAGGAAAGTGGACAGTGGAAGCATGTGACTAAAGGAACCAGGCAAAAGAAAAGACGGGCCAATGAAGGAGAAATAGAGCTCAGGAACAGGTTGGCAGAGTTGGAAAATGAAGAAGGGGCACAGCAAGTGGTCGCTGAAGATGAGAGGGCAAGGAAGAAGAGAAGAGCAGCTAGTCCTATAGAAAGAGGGGAAGAGTAAATGGAGACAACACCAAATGTGAGCCCCAGGAGGTTACGGGATGGGTTGCGAAGGATTGCAAGGGACAATAGAAATCGAGAGGACTTGCAGCCAGAGGGAACAAGGGATAGACCAGAGAATTGCACTGTCACCAGGAAAAGGCAGGTCTACATGATTGGGGACTCCATACTGAGAAGAATAGACAGGCCTGTAACTAGAGCTGATCTGGAGAACAGAAGGGTGTGCTGTCTGCCGGGTGCTAAGATACGGGATGTGGTTCTGAGGCTGAAAAGGATCCTAACTGGAGCGGGAAAGAATCCGCTGATTGTCCTTCATGTGGGAACGAATGATACAGCTAGAGTCTCGCTGGAGCATATCAAGAGAGACTATGCCAGGCTGGGGAAGACACTTAAGGAAATCAAGGCTTGGGTGATCTTCAGTGGGATTCTGCCTGTTCCTAGAGAAGGGCAACAAAGGTGTGACAAGATTATGGGCGAGCAACACAGATGGCTCAGGAACTGGTCTAGTAGAAGGTGGAGCTTTGGGATGTACATGCGCCACTGGAGAGCCATTGCTGGACAGAGGACTGTTCTCTTTGGGATGCGACTTCACCTGAGTAAGGAGGGAAATAGACTTCTAGGATGAAGGTTGGCACAACTGATTAAGAGAGCTTTAAAACTAGAATTGGTTTGGGAACTGGTTGGGAGATGTCCAGTGTTTTGCCATGCTGGAATTTAAACCTGAGAGGGAAAAAACAAAGTAAGGAAGAATACAGCCATGGGTAGAGAATTGGAGCATAAGGAGGAAAGGTATGTAGAACTCAGTCTAATAGGTGATACTAGGTGGTAAGACGATGTCTGTGCTATGCAGGTAGAAGCCGAATGCTAGTGAACGCAAATACGGCAAAAATTTAAGATGTTAATACGACATCAATCCGCGAGGAAGCATAGATGAATACAAATGGAGGATACTGAGCTACTAGTGCAGGAGGGAAACCGGAGTTATAGGAACACCAGCAACCCTGGTGAATGACGTAGTACCACTGCTGTGGTCAGGTATTGAAGCCTATTGCTGTTTCGGGAAGAGCAGAAATATAAAGGCAAAAGAGATGGTGGAGGTACATTTGTCAAGTGAAACAGATAGTATTAGAAGGGGTAAGTGCCTCTTTTGACTGCTTAAAGGGTTAAGAAAGTCAGTCTCTAGCCTAGCTGACACCTGACCAGCAGGAACGAATGGAGGACCAGAATGTTGCAAAAGGAAGGGAGGGAGTCCTTGTATTAGAGTTTCAGTTCGAGCAAGTGAAAGATCAAGGACACCAGCCCTCCTTACGGTAGTAAATATTTTAGAAAGGGACTAAATCAAGGTAATTAGTGTTTATTTCTTGTAATTTATCTTGGGTAGCGTCGATAAGGGAATTATCCAAATTTGGGTAGGCTGTTGTGTAATTAAGATGTTTGCCCAGGGAACCACTCCTCTGTTTTGAAAAATCTGTTGTCTGTGAGAGTAATGCTGGTACCTAATCTCTCCAGAGGTTTTGCTGTTTACCTTTCGTTCTTATATAAAAGCTTTCTTTTTAAATTACCTGTTGATTTCCCTGTTCTTATAGATCCAAGGTGGTTGGATGATCTGTTCCACCAGGAGTTGGTAATGGAAGAAAGGAAGTGGGTTTATAAGATCCAAGGGTTTGGATTGGTGTTCCACCAGGAAATTGATGAAGTCTCTCAAGACAACCTCAGCAGGAAGAAAAAGTAGTGCTTGTGAGTGGTGGCAGCGATACCAGAACATTAAGCTGGTAATTAAGCTTAGAAGTGTCCAAGCAGTCTCCAATCTGTACCGCTAATAGTTCAGAGTGGGGAAGGAACCCTTGACCAGCATGTATATAGTTCTACAATGATGAGGTAACGGCATAGAATAAGAAAAAAGTGATGGATATGGATAGGACTTGTCTGGCGACATAAAGGAAATCATCTTGGGAAAGAAAGCTACTAGAGCCTCCTCTGAGATAGTTGCTGGGTGTGCTACAGACCACACCGGGATCTGAATTTGGATATAGGATATGAGGACCGTACTTAATGTTTTAATGAAGTAAACACAATGAGGAATTGTGGTGATCATTGGAGAGAGAACGTCCAGATATAACTCGAGGAACCAAGTGCTAGATAATTAACAAGCAGATCAGATTTTTTCTGGATTGATTTACGATGAATCCTTCACCAAGTAAGTGAAGAATCCAAACAAGGAGGGGATGCCATTTTAGATTTGGTTTTGGTGAGTAGTGAGGACCTCATAGAAGAAATGGTTGTAGGGAACAACCTTGGTTCGAGTGATCATGAGCTAATTCAGTTCAAACTAGATGGAAGGAAACAAAAATAGATCTGGGACTAGGGTTTTTTATTTCAAAAGGGCTAACTTTGAAGAATTAAGGAAATTAGTTAGGGAAGTGGATAGGCCTGAAGAACTTGGGGATCTAAAGGCAGAGGAAGCCTGGAATTACTTCAAGTCAAAGTTGCAGAAACTATCAGAAGCCTGCGTGAGTCTATGAGCTCAGAACTCAGGGGGAGGTTCAGTTTGTAGCCTGTGATTTTTGCTTAGTATCCATTTACTGTGTGATGTTTTGATTAATCAATATGTTATACCATGTATATACATTGTATGTTAATTAGAGTTGATTTGTAGGATTATAAAGGTATAAGATTGATCAGTCTTTAAAGCAGTGGTGGGCATCCTGCAGTCTGTGGACCGCACGTGGCCCGTCAGGATAATCCACTGGCGGTCTGTGAGACAGTTTGTTTACACTGACCGTCCTCAGGCACAGCCACCCGCAGCTCCCAGTGGCAGCTCCCAGTTCGCCCTTGGGAGCTGCGGGAACTGTTGTGGGCCGCAGGTTGCCCACCACTAATTTACAGGAACCAAGTACAGTAGTAGACATGAGTAAGACGAGCTGAAATGCAAGAACCTGTAAGCTGAGGCTTGCAAGACTTTAGCTTAGTTAGTTTGGGCCTTGGAGACAAGAAAATATGGCGTAGGTGAATGACAGATAAATAACTCAAAAGATTATGGGAAAAGAGGTATCAAATGGTAATATTGCAAAGGTATAGCTGGGAAGATTACATTTAAACTATAAAATCCTGTAACAACAAATATTGCCTCCGACATGAGCCTTAACCACAAGATAAAAGTGGTATATCAATGTTAATGAGAACCTACACAGCCTACAGAATTTGGCGTCCCTTGTGTTTCTAGGAGACACTGGCCAATAAGAAAGAAAGGGTTGACACTTTCATGTACATGCACAGAAAGTAGGCATAAACAGAATCACAGTATAAAAAAGGGTTCACAGAGCAGGAAAATTGAGCTTCCTATGGGAAACCCCAGCAGGAACCACTTCTGTATTGATGATCAAACCATGAGAGGGCCAACAGACTCTAACACCATCTAGGAGTATGTGAGTATGTCTGTAGATATAATTGATACATGGTATTTATCTTTAGGAATTGTGTATGCTGTGACACTTACAACTTTGTTGGTAACCTTAATAACATTGCTCAAAGATAAGATGCTCTTGTAATTGTGTGTTATTTGCCTATAGTTTCATGTGTTACTGTGGACTCTAGGTCCAGAACAAACAGAGATAACTCTATTAAACTTGAGACTATAGCTGCCAGAGCTGAACCCACTGCTGTATAATTAACATAACACACAGAATAAAAGGCTATAAGTTGTATATGTTGCATTATACCATATCTGTACGTAACAGTAAAACATGGACAGATGGCTAAAGACAAGTAATTGCTGATCTACTTTTACATCAGCCATACAAAGAAGAAAGAGAAGACGGGTAGTGTTAAGAAAACACAAAGGCTCAGTGATGAGAAGGGTAGGGGTATGCAGGCAGCTGATAGGTTTGGAACGGGGGATGAGGGCAGCAATAAGAAAAGTTTGGGAACCTCTGGTCTAGATGATCTGAGAGGAGCCTTGGGCACTTCTTTGCACAGTCTACTTTATATCTATTTAACAGGCTGATGTTGCAATACAATAGAAGAAAATCAACAGAACAGAAATAAAATGGCAAATGGTCTGACCAGCAGAATGAATTCTGTATGATGCTTTTGTACAGCAGTCACTCATGCATTATGCTTCTCATCAGCATCACTAAAGGAAAATAATCAAAGCTTGAAAAGGTAACTGCTCTTGTTTTGCTTTTACGGCCTGGTAAGATCTTGCTTCCGTGGGGCTTAGTTCTATCCAGTCTTTCTCAGGTGCACCAGGTTAGGGAAATCTGTTCTCTGCCTTTGGGAATTATTCAAGGTGTGCCCTCAAGACACTATTAACCAAAGCCACCACACATTCTGATAGGGTTGTAACTCCTGTGCTTTCTCCTTCTTTCCCTCTTGCAGCAGAATTGATCACTGGTGTGCATTTGTGAGCTGCAACTCTATGCATAAATTAGATTTAGAAATCCCATTGTCCACTTGTGCATGCAATTCCAATCATCAGTCACACAAATGCACAAGCATTTTTTGTGCTTAGACCTTAGTTTGTTGCATTTATAGGTCTGTCTCTATCCAACCTCCACATTCAAATAACAAGAAATGCTATCTTCAAATAACCTGCTGCAATAATAAAATATTATTCTTTAAATGAGGAATCCAAAGGGGGAAAAAAATCAACGGTGATTTAGACCAGTATTCACATGGATCAGCATCTAGTGCTCAGTCCAGAACGAACCTCAGTTAGGCTTGATTGCACAAGCTGAAATATAGACAATAAAAAAAGAGAACCGTTGGGAAATTAAAATGAAAATGAAACTCCACAGAGGTAAATTAAATAACTGAGCCAATCGAAGAGACAAGAAATGATTAAACGATATCTGCAAAAGCATTTTGGAGATTGCTCATGTGTTAACAGGTTCTCTAAAAGTAACAGGCCAGTGTATCCCAATGAGACTGAATCATGTGCAATCACAAAGCACATGAGTCAAAGCTGCTGTCACGTTATGTTTCTCTAGGGGAGGCAGAATGTTCACAACACTCACTCTCATTGCCTTACACCTGCCATGGAACAACTTACCCAGGGTTTATGGCTAAAGTCGAGTGGTGGTGTTAAAGCTTTATGATTATCTGGCGTGCCTTCCTGCAAGGAACCTCACCTAGTAATTTCTGCATCAAGGCCATATTCTATTCCTGGTTCTCTTCCCAATTCTGCAGGGGCTTGCTTCATGCCTTGGGGGAAGTGATTTTGCCTGTTTCCCACCGTTTGTCAGTCTTGTCTGTTTAGCCTGTAAGCTCTTTGGGGCAGGGACCGGCTCTTATCATGTACATGGCCATATCCCAGCACAAAGGAGCCCACCATATGGGTATGGGCCTCTATGCACTACTGTAATACAAACAAAGTTATTCCAATATCGCGATTAGGATATGGGATACCCCTTGGGATGTGGCCTGGATATTGAAAAAAAATCAAGATGTGAAATAAAGAAAGTTTGTCTGCCACTGCATGTTGCTGAGTAGCCCAGAGCAGCAAGGTGCAGCAACACACGTGAGTCCCAGTTCATTTAAGAATGTCTCCATTGTGAGTGGTACCTGAACAATCACACGGGGATGAACAAGAAGCTTGTATGGCTCACAGTAGCAGCCTCTGCGCTCCCCAGAGTACAGGGCCTGCTTGTTCCTGCTCTGGCATTTGGGGAGCAGGATGCTGAAAGGGTGAAGCTGATCTCACAGCTCAGCCCCCTCTGCCCTCACCAGTGGAGATGGGCACAAAGCAAAGCACCAAACTCCATTCTAAAGAGTGAATCTAGTGCCTCCCTTTCCACCCAGGATTTACCTCAGCGAGCGACATCGAGGTCGCCTTGTCCACGCTGGGATTTGTCGATGAGGTTGTGGTTTCAGGGTAGTGTTGATTGGCCATAACTATTGCTGTAATTCTGCCGTCCTTAACAATGCTGAGAACATACTCCACAAGAGCCTGACTGAAGTCAGTAGGGCTATTAATGAAGTAAGGTTCAGCTCAACATTAATAATGGTGGCAAATGTCACCCTGAGGATTGTGACAAAGTTTCTCCTCTACTTTGGTGTGTCCTGCGCTTATTGGCAGATTTGCTTGCCTCAGAGATCTTCCCCTCTGGTGGAACTCACAGTCCGGGTCAACTCCTCCTGTGTCTGATCAGGAGTTGGGAGGTTTGGGGGGAACCCAGGCCTGTCCTCTACTCCGGGTTCCAGCCCAGGGCCCTGTGGATTGCAACTATCTATAGTGCCTCATGTAACAGCTGCATGACAGCTACAACTACCTGGGCTACTTCCCCATGGCCTCCTCCAAACACCTCTTTATCCTCACCACAGGACCTTCCTCCTGGTGTCTGATAATGCTTGTACTCCTTATTCCTCCAGCAGCACACCCTCTCACGCTCAGCTCCTTGCGCCTCTTGCTCCCAGCTCCTCACATGCACTTCCTCTCCTCTAGCTCCTCCCTCCCTGATTGGGATTGGAGTGAGCTCCTTTTTAAACCCAGGTGCCCTGACTAGCCTGCCTTGATTGGCTGCAGGTGTTTCTAATCAGCCTGTCTGCCTTTAATTGTTTCCAGAAATTCCTGATTGTTCTGGAACGCCACTGTTACGTTACCAGGGAAAGGGGACCTACTTAACCTGAGGCTAATATATCTGTCTTCAATCACTCTCCTGTAGACATCTGGCCTGGAGGGTGCACAAGGCAGGGGCTGCTGTTCCTGTTGTGTTCCTGCTGCTGCTAAGCACTGGCCTCCTTGCTGCTGCTGCTGCTCCTCTTCCAGCTGCGCCTTGTGGCTGGGCCCGATTACCACCACCACATCCCCCCCTCTCTGCTAACCTTTAGTTGACTGGCTGCTGGAATAACCCCTCACCCCCCCCCCCCCCAGTTGCTGCTGTTGTTTCACCTACAGCCTCGGGGGGAGGGGGAGGCTGCTGGCCTGCTTCCCAGAGAGGAGGGGAGTGCGGGACCCCAGCTCTTGTTGCTGAGGACGCCATCTGAGCGAGGTCCTCCCTGCTGGGACACCAGACCACTACCACCTGGAGCTGCTGGGGCTACTGTGGCTGTTGCTGGGGAGCTGTTAGTGCCCTGAGAAGAAGAAGGAGAAGAGGACCGCCCACTGCTGGGAGACTGCGTAACGGCTCTGAAGACCGCTGTGGAGGGGGCTTTTCTGGACTGAGTATTTTTCTAACTGTGCTCTCATGGTGGGGGTTTGGACTGTGTCTGTTGGGACGCTGCGGGGGTGGCGTGGAGCCTGCCCCTGGTCCGTCCATACCCCCTTTCACTCCCACCACCATTGTTGCCCCCTCCACCACCCCTGCTGGCTGTTTTCTTCCTTCTTCGACCTCCTTCCTCTGAGACTGAGCTGCTCACCTGGCTCACCACACCCACTTCCATCATTTGGGCCTGCAGCAGCAGCCAGCCATACGCTGACTTTTCGCACAAGTGTCTGTGGGCACGCATCCCCACACCTTGTCCTGGCCCCCTTTCCTTTGCCACATTTGTCTGCCCCACCCATTTCCCTCTGCGGCCCTGATTGTCCTACCCCAGCCATGCAGCTAGCCCTGTGGTCCCTCTGCCTCGTTCCTAGCTTGACCTGTCCTCCCCGCCACCCCGTGATCCCCCAGCCTTGACTGGCCCCTCCCCTCGTGCGCCCATGCCCCCTCCCATGCGCTTGTGCTCTTCCCCTGTTTGAGTTTGCCCTTGTTCACTGCACCCCCCTATGCTGTTATCCCCCCTGATCCCCTAGTGCAGCTAGAGGAGCCGGAATTCCCCTCTGAGTCGGTGACCTGACACCCTCCTGTCCCTAGATCCTTGGTTGCTCCCCACGCCCCTTTAGCCTTCCCTTTCTGGCACCCTCCTCCCCTGCCTGCAGCCTAGCGGGAAGGGGTGGTCGCCTCCTCTCCCTCCCCTTCCCTCGCTGTTTGTCCCCCTCCCCACTCTCATTATGGTGGGGGATGTGGTGGGGGAGACCCCTCGCGATGCTCCCACTGCCCCTCCTCCACCTGCCCCTGTGTCCATTCCCCGAGCCTCTACCTTGACTGTCGCTGCCGGTCCACCTGCCACCGCCTTCGCTGAGGCACCGGCGGCGAGTACCGGGGAGATCTCTGCTGCTGCCACATCCCTCACCTCTTCCGATTTGAGGGGAGCCCCCCCAGTCAGTGGGAAGGGTCGAGTGGGAAGAAGGGTAAGGATCCCGCTAAAAAGGCCAGGCCCTCCATGGTGTGGACTACATCCGCTGCCACAGCCCCACTACTGGCCACAGCATCCCTCCCCACTACTCCCTCCACCAGCTCCGTGGGTGTCCCTCCCCCGGCCCCCAGGGCATAAGCCCAGATGGCGGCAGCCCCCCCGCCTGCCACTACTCCTGCGACCGCCGCTTCCGCTACCATTTATAGCGGCCGGGGCCCCTTCCCCACCTTGACGAGGAAGCACGGTGTCCGTGGCCTCCTGGTGCCCACCTCACCCCACGTGGAGACCTACGTGTGGGCATTGGCGAGGGTGGTGGGGCCCACGGCCATCGTGGTGGCCTCCAAAATGTACGGGAGGGTAGTCTTCTTCCTGGCACTGGAGGCCGCCACCCAGGAGGCGGTAGAGACGGGCCTGGCGGTGGGGGGCGTGTTCGTCCCCCTGGAGCCGTTGGAAGACCTGAGGGTCTGCTTGATCCTGACCTCCGTCCCTTCCTTCCTGCCCAGTGCTGCCCTGCTGCCCGCCCTTTCTGCCCTGAGGCACCCTATCTCCGTCATCAGCCCTCTCCCATTTGGCTGCAAAGACCCTGCCCTCCGTCACGTCCTCTCATTCCGCCGGCAAGTGCAGCTTCAACTACCGGCAGCCATGCATGATGGAGAGGTGCTCGAGGGGTCCTTTCTGGTCCCCTACCAGGGAACCCGCTACCGAGTGCATTATTCTATGGGGGAGGCCCAGTGCTACCTCTGCTGGGCGATGAAGCATGTCCGGAGGGACTGCCACTTGGCCCAGCATGGAGGAGCATCTGGGACCCCCGAGCCCTGGCAAGGCGCCGACCCTGTCATCGCTGATGCCCTTGGCTGCCCGGCACCTGAAGCTGCCCTTCCTCCTTCTCGGTCCACTGCTGTGGAGGAGGGTGCGGCGGAGATACCGCCAGGCGTGGGACAGGGCTCACCCCAGGGAGAATCCTCCCTCATTCATGCTACCCCACCATTGCTTCCCCGAGTCCCTGAGTCATCACCCTTGCCCCCCGACCTAACCTCTGTTAGCCAGCCCCCGGATGATGCCATGGAGGGCTGGTCCCAGTGCGGGGAAGCGGGGCAAGCAGAAGGCTCAGGCTCCGTTACATCTTTCAGATTCAGAGACCCCCCCCGGAAAAGCAGGAAGGGGGGCACTGATGACGAGCCTTCCGCTTTGCCCCCGATGACTCCCCTTCTGTGGTGCCGGCTAGGGACACCATGGCAGCACCGGAAGGTAATACCGCCCCTCCTCCAGGGTCCCTTCTCATGGAAGCCCCCGAGGGAGCCCCTCTCGCCCCCTTACCATGCGAAGCCCCTGCGAGCGCTGAGATGGGCATCGCTTCATGTGCTGCCGGGGAGGGCCCTAGGATGGTGGACAGTGATCTCCCTTCCATTTATGTGGAGATTGAGGCCCTGGGTCTGACCCCGGTCACGCAGGGGGAGGACGACCCTCTGCCGGCAGGCCTCCATCTGAGCGACCTCACTCCGGTCCCCCTGTCCCCGTGTTCCCTTTCCCTGACTGCTGCTTCTGCTCCCACCTCTGAGGTTCCCCTGGAGTCTTCCATCTGCCCGGCCGCAGGTGGCACCCTGCTGACAGCCGCCGAGCCCCTTGAGGCGACGGCCGGTGCCCCGCTGCCGGGACCTGATTCCGAAGGGGTGTCCCTCTTGGGCGTGGAGCACCCGACCTTCCCGGGTGGAGACCCCATTGACAGCCTTCCGTCTCCAGATGCAGTGGCTGCCGCACCAGCCATAGTGGCTGAGCCCAGCGGCATTGAGGGTCCCCTTCCCGCTCCCCAGATCTCTGAGCCTGACCAGGAGGGGCCACCTTCAAGTGGCCCAACTATTGAGGCTCAGGATCCTGCTTCTACCCCCCTCCCCGATTCTCTTCCTGATCCCTGCCCTGCCCCTACTCCTGTCCCCTGCCCTATCCCTGATGCCAGCCCCATCCTTGTCCCCTCCACCTCCCATGATGCCAGTGCCACCCCTGGGAATACCCCCCAGGGAGCGGCCTTAGTAGTTTTTCCCTGTCCCGACCCATCAGGGGCTGCTGATTTTCCTTCCGCCGCACCCTGTTGAACTGAGAAGCGGGGAAGGCCACATGGCGTCAGCCCATCGGGTGCCACGTCAAGGGTCTGCTCCCTGCCAGCCCGCCTCGGTGGGCCACAGGGCTGTGACGGGAGCCCCACTGGGGGAAAGTCTTAGATCAGTAACCCCGCCCCCGCATGCGCTGAGGGAGAAGCTGCGGGAGTTCCTTGAGGACATCCATGGCTCCCGTAACAAGGTCCAGCTTCCACTCCAGCGGTGGGCTTTCCATCAGATCCTCCGGCGAGGGCCCTCATGGGGGAGGGTCAGAGGACCAGGAAGCAGGCTGTCGTGGCCTACCAGCGGGTCAGCCTCTTCCATGACTTTTTACTCACGTACAGGGTAGGTCACGAATTGCTGCAGGCCCGACGGAGGCTGTGGGCGTGTCTGCCGGTGAGGATCCCCCCCAGCCCTCCTCATGGCACCGATCATCTTTGCCATGTTAAACACCTGGGTCTGTGGGATGGGTCTCCGCAGGAGCCAGGTGCTCTCCTTCCTTGAGGAGGGGGGATACTCTGTGGTTTTCCTGCAGGAGATCCATACAGATCTGGCCACTGAAGCTAGCTGGCAGCTGGAGTGGGGGGAAGGAGTCTTTTTTGGCCACCTCTCGGTTTGCACAGCTGGGGTGGCGACCCTGTTCTCCCCCGACCTACTGCCTGAGGTGTTGGGGGTCGCTGAGGCTGTGCCAGGCTGCCTGCTGCACCTCCGGGTCCGCATGAAGGGGCTTGTGGTTAATCTTGTCAATGTCTATGCCCCGACATCAGGCCCAGAGAGGTTGCGTTTTTATCAGCAGGCGTCTGCCCTCCTTGGCTCCCTGGACCCTCGCGAGTGCCTGGTCCTGGGCGAGGACTTTAACACCACCCTCGAGGAACGAGACCGCTCGGGGACCGAGCAGTGCCCAGCCGCCGTGGAAGTCCTCCTGGAGATCATCGAACACCACTCCCTGGTGGACGTCTGGCGTGACCACCACCCGGATGATGTCTCAACGTTCACTTTCGTCTGAGTGGAGGCCCATTGGTCGTGCCACTCCCAGCTGGACCGCATTTACCTGTCACGTCTCCACCTTTCATGAGCCCAATCCTCCAGTGTTGTGTATTTGGTTGTCATAGTTTTTGTTCCCATGGCAACTGAGTTAGATTATTAGGGGATAGCCTAGATAGCCTAGCCTGTTTCGGCCAGTTAGGTCAGCTCTGTATGTGTAAATAAATGGAAGTTTTGTTAGCAGTCTGCTGTCTGGCCTCAAGTGATTTCTTCCTAAACCGACTGCCTCCAAGGATATAACATCCAGCGTTCAGCCGACCCCCTTTTCAGATCATCACCTTGCCACCATGATGGCCTCTCTCTGTGCGGAGAGGCCGGGGCCAGCCTATTGGCACCTTAATAATAGTTTGTTGGAGGATGCAGGCTTTGTGGCATTCTTCCAGGAGTTCTGGCTGGCCTGGCGAGGGCAGCGGAGCGCCTTTCCCTCGGCACAGCAGTGGTGGGACCTGGGGAAGGTGCACACCCGGCTCTTCTGCCGCGACTACACCCGGGGCACAAGCTGACGGAGGGATGCGGCAATAGAACAGATGGAACAGAGGGTCTTGGAGCTGGAGAGGTGTCTGGCCACCAGCCCGAGGATCCATCCCTCTGCAGAATGTGCCAGGAGAAGCGGGAGGAGCTCTGGGCCCTTGAAGACCATCGGGCCCAGGGTGCCTTTGTTCGATCCTGCATTCACCTCCTTCAGGAGATGGATCGCAGCTCCCACTTCTTCTATGCCCTGGAGAAAAGGAGGGGGGCCAAGAAGCACGTCACCTGCCTCCTGGCGGAGGACGGCACCCCCCTCACGGATCTGGCAGAGATGTGCGGAAAGGCCAGGGCCTTCTATGCGACTCTTTTCTCCCCTGATCTGACTGATCCTAACGCTTGCAGAGTGCTCTGGGACGGATTCCCGATGGTCAGCACGGGCGACTGGGACCGGTTAGAGCTGCCTCTCACTCTGGCCGAGTTCTCGGAAGCCCTCCGTCGCATGCCCACCAATAAATCTCCGGGCATGGGCGGACTGACCATGGAGTTCTACCGCGTGTTCTGGGACGTCCTCGGGCCAGACCTGGTCGCCGTCTGGGCCAAGTCTTTGCAGAGCAAGATCCTCCCTCTCTCGTGCAAGCGAGTCATGTTCACCTTATTACTGAAGAAGGGGGATCTCTGCAACTTACGGAATTGGCCTCCCGTCTCGCTATTCAGCACGGACTACAAAATAGTTGCAAAGGCCATCTCGATGCGGCTAGGGTCCATGCTGGCGGACCTGGTCCACCCAGACCAGACCTACACCATCCCAGGCCGCACGATCTTTGATAACTTGTATCTGGTCCGGAATCTTCTGGAATTAGGGTGTAGGGATGGTCTGTTGTTCGCCCTCTTGTCCCTGGATCAGGAGAAGGCATTCGACAGGGTGGACTGCGGGTATCTCCTGAGCACTCTGCGAGCGTTCGGCTTTGGACCCCGGTTTGTGGGTTTTCTCCAGGTGCTGTATGCTTCTGCAGAGTGTCTGGTCAGGCTCAACTGGACCCTGACCAAGTCAGTCAGCTTCGGGCGAGGAGTGCGGCAGGGGTGTCCCCTCTCAGGTCAGCTGTACACTCTGGTGATCGAGCCCTTCCTCTGTCTCCTCCATCGGAGGCTGGCGGGGTTGGTGCTTCGAGAGCCAGAGCTGCGGTTGGTCCTGTCGGTGTATGCCAACAATGTGCTCCTCGTGGTCCAGGACCCGGGCGACTTAGTGCAGGTGGAGGCTAGCCAGGCCATCTATTCAGCGGCCTCCTCCACCCGGGTCAACTGGGTCAAGAGCTCTGGCCTGGTGGTCGGGGACGGGTGGCAGGCAAGCTCCCTCCCACCCACGCTTCAGGCCATCTGGTGGAGCGCAGGTCCCCTGCTCTATCTCGGCATTTACCTTTCTGCCATGCATTTGTCTCCGCCAGAGAACTGGCACGGTTTAGAAGGCAGGGTGACGGAGCGACTCCGGAAATGGATGAGACCACTCCGGTGCCTCTCCTTTCGAGGGAGGGCACTGGTGCTCAATCAACTAGTCCTGTCCAGGCTCTGGTACCGGCTCAACACCCTGGTCCCAGCCCCAGGTTTCCTAGCCAACCTCTGGACTGCGATTCTGGAGTTCTTTTGGCCAGGAATGCACTGGGTCTCTGCAGGGGTCCTCCACTTGCCCCTGGAGGAGGGGGCGCAGGGCCTGAAGTGCCTACACACTCAGGTCCATGTCTTCCACCTCCAGGCTCTGCAGAGGCTCCTGTATGGTGCAGGTAGTCCAGCGTGGAGCGTACTGGCACACGCCTTCCTCCGCCACTTCCGAGGTCTCTGATATGACCGGCAGCTCTTTGACCTCCATCCGAGAGGTCTTCTGCGAGACCTCTCCGAGCTGTCTGTCTTCTACGAAGACCACCTCCAAACCTGGAAGCCCTTTTCAATGACCAGGTCCGTGGGGGCTGATCTCCTCGCGGAGCCCCTGTTACACAACCCCCAGCTTCGTGTGCAGGTGGCAGAGTCCTCCGCAGTGCACCAGAGGCTGGTCTTAGCGGGAGTCACCAGGGTCGGAGACTTCCTGGACTACGACCAGGGAGACTGGCTGGATCCCCTGACGCTCGCTCAGCGCATGGGGCTCTCCAGACCTCATACTCCCCGGCGCATACTTCAGGAGGCGAAGGCCGCTTTACCGCCCGCTGCTCGGGCCTACCTCGACTGGGTCCTGCAAGAAGGCACGCCCTGCCCTCCCTCCACCCCAGGCCCTGTGGACCTTTTTATTGGGCCCCTGCCCCGTGGACCCAATTGGCCCCCCTGCCCTTTCACTGTGAGCCGGCTGCACAATCTGCAGCCGGTTCTGTTCCAGACCGTGCCGAGGAAACATCTTTACATGCTTGTGCTCCACACTCTTCACTACCTCACCTTCGTGTCCCACCCCGATACAAAGTGGTGGGACCTCCTGCCACCTCTTAAGGGTGAGAAGCCCCCGTAGGCCAGCTTATACTCTGCCCTGGTCCCAAGGCCCGCCAGGGATGTCAGTTGGTGGCTTCTTCACGGGGCCGTGAGCACGAGCATTGGGCACGGTTTACCCCTGTCCCCAACACCTGCCCCTTTTGCATCATGAAGGAAACCCTGATGCACATTTATTTAGAGTGTGCTAGGTTGCAGTCCCTGTTCCGGCTCCTCTTGGATCTCTTATTGCGTTTTTGGTTGCACTTTTCCCCTCACCTGTTTATCTATGCACTCCCCATCCATGGCCCCACAAAGTTGCGGGATCTCCTTATCAACCTCCTTTTGGCCCTGGCCAAACTAGCCATCTACAAAACCAGGGAGAGGAGGTTGGCCGACAGGATTTCCTGCGACTGTGGGGCCTATTTCCACTCCTCCATCCATTCACGGATCCAAGCAGAGTTCCTCTGGGCGGCATCCACTGGCTCCCTTGACGCCTTCGAGGAGCAGTGGGGGCTGTCCGGGATTCTGTGCTCAGTGTCCCCATCAGGTTCCCTTCGTTTAGCCCTATGACCTCACTCCCGATCCTGTTTTTTTCATTAGTTGTCCCCAGTATTTATTTGGTATCACTGACCTGTGGATCCTCCCCTTAGGCTGGGGGGAAGTCCTTTCACGGTGGGCAGGCTTTGCCCGCCGACTTCCTGGATACCAACAGAATCACTCTCCTGTAGCCATCTGGCCTGACCCTGTCACAGGATACAGTGAGGAGATGCCCAATTCTCTTATTAGGCCCAAAGTGAAATGTTTGGTTTAATTTCCCATTGTAAAAAGTGAAGATGGTGGGTAACTCTAAGTGGAGGTTTATCATTTTCATGTCACTTAAAGCTATAAGCCCAGAGGATAGAGTATAAAAACCCTAAATCTACTGTCTATGCAATAAAAATGACAGAGAATTCCTAGCTGATATAATGGGTGGGAGGAAGGGGAGGGACAAATACAGTGTTGTCTTATGAACACTGAAAAATGAGCAGAAAGGGACTAATAAACTGCAGACTGGAAAACAAAACTATATTAGAAATGAATGTGGAACCAGGAAGACTCTAGGCTATGGAATAAACAGAACTGACATTTCCCCACTCCATCCCTTGCCCTTGCCTTAGTGCTTAGATATTGCTTTTAATCTTGTTTCTTAATCTAGGCCATATGCTTCATTTCCTTATTCCTTCTTTGCAATTTTGTTTCCTTATCCCATCTTGCTTTTCAAGAACAAACATATTAAATCATGTTTTCAGTCTCATCGACAGTATAATAAACTATGAGCTCCTGAGAAAATTAAATTAAATAGCAAAAACTGCTTTGGAAACGGACATCATCAAGCATTTTTACACGCAAGGAATGAAAACTTCTTGGGATGATCTGAGGCAAAACCATAAAGATGATCAAAGAAATAAATTATGAGCCAGAGATTAAAACAATGATCTAAAATTACCTTAACTAGTTTGTGAATACTTTCAATTTTTTCACCATAGAGATGCTGATACCTTCCACCACCGTGTTTCTCCTTGGTCTAAACCCTGAATATATAGTCAGGGCAAACTCTCAGGGCCTCATCATATCCTGAGGATCGGACTCAGTCTGCAGCAGCTTCTGAAAGCTGCCTTTTGCCAAGTTAACTCTACCAGAGCCAGTGTACTAGAATCTTAGAGTTAGCATGTGGGTTGGAGGCCTAAGTAGAGAGAACATTGACCGCTGACATACTGGCTCCCAAGTGGCAGGGAACTGCAAGGGCCCCCTGCCAGAACTCTGGGGCTGGTGACAGGGAACTGTGGGGGCCCCCTCCATGGGCAGTGACTGATAGCTGTGTGGGAGAGGGTGCTGTCCTTAGTGTCTTGGAGCTCCAGGTTTCCCCACCACCCATGGCGACTGAGAGCCTGTGGTGGGTTGGAGCTCCAGGGCCCCTGTCAGATGACAGCTCCAGCCCCGCCTCCCCAGGACTAAAGCAGAAAATGTCCTGGAGATCTCTGGAAGTCATGGAATCCATGACATCCATTAAATAATCTTATCCTTAGTAATGAGTTCCCCAGATTAGTTGTGCATTGTGTGATGCTTCCTCTTGCTTTTATTAAACCTGCTGCCTATTAATTTAATTGGGCGGCCCCTGGTTTTTCTATTGTGTGAAGGGTTAATAATTCTTCTCTCTTCACTTTCTTCATACCATTTATGATTTTATAGACCTCTAGCATATTCGCCTCTTTTTTAAGGTAAACAGCCTTAATCGTACCCTTGATCATCTTTGTTGCCCTTCTCCGAACCTTTTCCAGTTCCACTAGATACTTATTGAGATGGGGCGAACAGAACTGAAGCTGTCAGTGGCAGATGCTGGATCCCCCCTTCCTGTTCTGCAGCAGGGCTTTGGCTCTCATCCCCCATCAGCCCCATTTTCTCCTAGTTATTTTTAGTAAAAGTCAGGAACAGATCATGGGTTTCCGTGCATTTTTGTTCCTGACTTTTATTAAAAATAACCATGAAAAAATCTTAACCTTACTCATTACCATGGGATGTTGTGATGCCCAGAAGTATAGCTGGGTTCAAAACAGAACTGGATAAATTAGTGGAGGATAGGTCTATCAATGCTATAGCCAAGATGGTCAGGGACACAATGCAATGCCCAGGGCAACCCTAAATTGCTGACTGCCAAATCACTCCATCTTCCCTTCCCAGTTTCTGGTAGTCATAACTCCCCCTGAAACTCTGGTTCAGACCAGTGTCAGAGATAGGATACTGGAAAAGACAGACCATGGTCTAACCCAGTATGGCAGCTCTTACACTCTTGAAATCTAGCCCATAGGTATTTCCCTGCTCTGACTACATATACAAGCTGCCTCTTTTCTTAATTGTTTTTGTTATCCCAGTTTATCACTCACTCCGTTACTAAATTATTCTGGTATCAGAGGGGTAGCCACATTAGTCTGTATCTGTAAAAGCATCAAAGAGTCCTGTGGCACCTTATAGACTAACAGATGTATTGGAGCATGAGCTTTCATGGGTGAATACCCACTTCGTCGGATGCATGACATTATTCCAGAACATCAGAACCCTCCCCATAAAAGAACTTGCAATAGTCCCTGACTATGTGGATGAAGAGTTGCAACAATTATGGCTAAACTCTCAACAAGAAATGCTCCATCGGCACTGCAGTTGGAAACACCTGTTATTAAACACTAATCCTACATTCTATTTAACGGTTAGGTTAGAGTTGATCTCAGCTAGTTAAATGGATTTCAGGTAGGCCTGCCCCTGTGGATGTCAGGAGCTGATGGGTTAGTTTGCCTGCTCTACCTGCCTTTTGAATGTCTTCCTTTCAGAAGTGCCTCCCTGTCATTGGCACAACTAGTGAATAGCTGCCAATGCTGACTGTTATTAGGGACCGTGTCGGGGTGTATGTGGGCTCCCCTTTGGGGCCCTAAAGGATCTGAACTACCCCTCCCAGATACCATTACTTTTGTTTCTGCGTAAAGCAAAACTGTTCTATTTTGCTCAGATGAGGAATTGCTTCCCTGCAATGGTTTCCATAAGTCTCTCCCTGTCTTTCCAAAATTAAAGTCACTACTCCAGTAAGCTCTCTCTGACGCAAGTGCTGTTTAGAGCTAGTGTTCGGAGTTCCCAAGAGTGACACTAATACCTTCATACAGATTGCTGGGACTGCAGCACATTGCCTGGTCTGCTTCAGTACAACCTTTTGGGCTGGAACCTTCCCTATAACTCACATTTCATCCATCTCTTCTTCTCATTGGGGCATTTCTTTGTTAAACCTGGTATCCATTTTTGAAAAGAACTCTGTATGGGTGACAGCTCAGACAAAATATCTTCCACACTGACTAAGGTACCAGGCCACACTCTGAAATCAAGCCATTTTTTGCTGCTTAATCTGTGACATGTGTCAGGAATCCTTTCTTCTCCACCTGGCTGCAGATGAAGCAACTGAGAAAATGATTTTTGCTAATGGTAATTTACAAGTTCACGTATAATTCCTTTTGCAAGGCACTATTTATACATAGTCAAAGCTGAAGAACCTATCTAACATTTGACCTCGGAAGATTTAATAATCAGACTTCGTTAATGAAACCTGGAGGCCTAATTTGGACACATGATAGCAGTGATTATGAGCTCACATTGAATATTTTCATGCACTATTGGCCAATTATGCATCCAGCTGATCATTAAAATGCACATAAATTTCTTGCACATATTTGTTCACCTAAAATCAAGACATATATTATTAAACTATCCTTTAAGTGTTGCTATAGATTTGGGCTAAGACCATGCGTAGTATCAGTAAAATAAATGACATGTCCAGTAATGAGGAGAAAATATATCCTGCATTTACAGGGGGATGGAATTGATGGTAGAAAGTGGTTCTTCTCCATTGCTAACTTCTATGATATCACGTCATCATTATTCTTAAAACATACTTCCTCATAGTCCCATGTAGGTGCTCAGATACTATTATGATAGACAAGGTACAAACTCCTAGATAGACAGGTAGGTATGAGCCAGATCCTCAGCAGCTATAGATTGGCATAGCTCCACTGAAGTTGCCATTGATATCAATGGAGCTATGCTGATTTACACCAGCTGATGATCTGACCTGTAGTTTCCATAAATATTGTCTAATTCAGTTCTTTTTCTTGAGCCAAACTTTGTCTGTCTGTATGTTCACTTTGGGTTGTTTAGAATTTTTCCTCCTTTCCTCTCCACCTAACAAGAGTATGTAGAGAGAGATCGGATAGTAACAGCCT
The DNA here is from genome assembly GCF_003597395.2 of Chelonoidis abingdonii. NCBI lineage: Eukaryota > Metazoa > Chordata > Testudines > Testudinidae > Chelonoidis > Chelonoidis abingdonii. The sequence goes on along the minus strand of NC_133770.1, from coordinate 20,147,550 downwards.
TGGTATTCATCTTAAGTCAATGCATGTAGCTATGCTGTGCTGACCTTTAAGGTATTTAATATCTGTCTTCTCTAGTTTTCCCCCTTTTTCACTGATCTGTGAGATGAAGTAGAATAAGCTGCTGATAAACATTCAGGAGGCTGAGAAGAACTCTGAGAAGTACAGCTGCAGCATACTGTAATTCACTGGGTATAGCCAAGCAATAGTCTCTATTACTGTGCAGGACACACAGCAATAAACAGCTGTTGAAGTGGATTACATGCTGGTGCGAATGTCTAATCAATCACAAACACCATTACTTGCAAGTGTTCTGTTGCCTCACAGAGGCTATTGCTATCGTACCAAAAGCTATTACACCTACAAAAAATGATTTGATCTTTCCTCTCCTCTGAGAGAGTTGAGAAGTGATATGCAGCTGCTTTCTAACATATACGGCAACGTGAAAAGACATGGGCGTTCTGGGGCACAAGTTGTTTAGACTAGATTCACACAGTTTACCCTTTGCTTCAGTACATTAGTTGCCCAAGGCCAACCTTGTTCAGAGAGTGCCCTCACTCGCTGCCTACTGAGTTCCGTGAGATTTAACGATGCTCTTTGACCCTCGCTGGATTGTACCCAGACAAACTAGTCTCTGTCAGGATGTTGGCCAAAGATGGAGTGCAGAAGCTTTAAAAATAAACACGAAAACGGGTGTGTGCACAACCCAGTTATTACCCACAGCTGTGCAGCTTCTGCCACTCCAGGGTGGCTTGGCGATTGCAGGCTTCACTGAGCCAGTTTCTGCATTGCTCCATCCTTGCAATCCTGTTTGCACCAAAAAGGTTACACTGAGGTAGCTGAGAGCAGAGTTAAACCCTCTGATTGGGAAAGTAACTCAGTAGGGTTGGTTTTTTTTAAGGATTAGGCAGGTGAATAATACCTTCAATTACACCAACTAGAACAAATGACAAGGAGTCTTTGTGGTACCTGAGAGGCTAACAAATGTATTTGAGCATAAGCTTTCATGGGCTAGAACCCACTTCAGCAGATGCATGGAGTGAAAAATACAGCAGGCAGGTATAAATATACAGCACATGAAAAGATGGGAGTTGCCTTATCAAGTGATGTGGTTAGTACTAGCGAGGCTAGTTCAAACAGGGTGGTTGTAGCCTATTTCCAACAGTTGACAAGAAGGGGTGACTATCAAAAGAGGGAAAATTACTTTTTTGTTAGTCACTAAGATGCCACAAAGACTCCTCATTGTTTTTCTGGATACAGACTAACACAGCTACCTCTCTGAAACCTGTCACCAACCAGAACAACAGCCTAATTTAGAACAAGAGACGTCTGCCTGAGCAAATAATGTAGGCTCAGACCCAAAATTATAAAGGGCAGTTGTCTTCCTTCTCCAGGACATAAACTGATAAGCAGCTGGGGTCAAAGAGAAAATTTCCGATTATATTAATTTAGATGGACTATACAGACCCAAAGAGTCAAATATATGTTACCACAACTCAGTCACTGTCCAATGTAAAACAGTTTTAAACAAGATTTGGAGTTTGGTATATAGATACCTCAGTCTGCTTAGTACCATGACAAACACCATTAAAAATTATTTAAACCTTTCATTAAAGATACAGAAAAAGAAGGAAAAACAGTTGAAGCATTAGAAATATAAAGTATTAAGTAAGATTTTCATTTTAGCAACATCCCTTGTTCCCATTACCTTTCACGGGAGAGAGCTTTTAACGGGGGTCGGGGGCTTTTTGACAATCTCTTACATGGCATCAAAGATGGCAATACCTGTCCTTTTTGGGGAAAAGAGGAGAAGTTGGAATGGGCAGGAGTTGTTGTATCCCATTAGAAGACAAAACATGACAAACACATGCAAAGGGAGAATTAAATCAACAGCAAAGATAGAAAACACAGTTTCTGTCTCTGGTGTTGACTTTCACTTGCAATCTCACTGCTGGAAAAACACAGGCACAGCACACAGTCTTATCAGCCATTCCAAGATAAGTAACCAGCTTCAGGCTGTTTAGGGGATTTCTTCTAGCTGCCTCTCTGGTTATAGGCTCACAGCAGTGTTGCAAATATGCACTCTTGGACAGAGAAGCAAGTCTCTTATTAAACAGAAGACAAAAGGAGGGAGGGAGAGAGAGGAAAGAAAAGAAACAAGGTAGGGAAAGAAAAGGATACATGGTGCAGGGGGAAACAAAGTCTCACATCCCAGGTGGTGTTTGGGATTTAGCCAGAACTGGGAGGTGGAAGCAACATCATATGGGAATCTCTATTTAGCCCAGTCTGGCCAGGACATCACTCAGGATTAGGACAAAGAAGGTCTGCGGTTCCAGGAGATTACGGGGATGGCATCCATGATGATAAAGCTTACTGCAGTATTTGATGGCAGGCAGCTGCTTGTTTTGCTAAGTTTCCCCCAGTCTTTTCATTTTAAGAACCTCAGAAGGAAGTGTTGGACAGAATAATATATGATCTCATTATTTTGTCCACCAAAAGGCCTAATTTTCAATACACAAAGTTTGGTTAATTGATTTCCGGTCCTCTACTCCTCTTGTTTATTAGTCATAATCTTAACACTCCTTGGGTAGTGTCAGTAAAACCCTTTCTGTTTAAATTAATTCTATCTTTCTGTTTCTTTTTGACAAAATTCTTCAATAATTTTATCTAACAGGTATTTGTGATAGTTTATGAACTTTGACTCACTGTTTACAGCTGAGCTTACAATTAGGGTAAATTTGTAGGCCCAATTATCACAACACCTTGGCATCAAAAGAGAGAACAGCCAGGTACCATGCGGGTGGCATGGACTGGTATACATGTTCTTCTTCAAGCATCCAACCCTGGCAACTGTCAAGAGACAGGAAAATGGATAAAATGGACCATTGATCTGTTGCAGTGTCGAATTTGAAATTGAAATTGAGCTAATAGGAACTCTCACATTCTCATTTTTTCTAAATGATTAAGATTAGATTTAGTAAAGTACCAGACTACATACTGTCCTGCTCTTGATGGACTAGACAACCTTATTCTGTATGTGTTTTCTCCAGCTTCTTTCTAAGTATTGAGCGTGGATTCTTTATTTTTTTGATTGTGTGTGCTGTCAGAGAGGTGTGATCGCTGAAGAAAATCCTCCAACACCTTTCCCATTTCTCTCTTCTCCTTCTAGCAGAAAGGAACCGCTGATTTTTTTTTTTTTAATTACATCCAAAATTCTAGTTTCAAGGCTGGTGAGCAGATTGGCAGAACACAGTATGCAAATTTAGAGATCTGTCATGTTTCAATTTATGATGCCTCTTGTTGCGGGTTGACTTTCATTTTGTTACACAAACTGACCCAGGAGCCTTGAAACAACATGCTGTCACGTGCTATCTCAGCCAGAAAATCTCGACTCCAGTAAAACTAATTTCAGGAAACAATTTTTGAAACAAATCTCTGCTATGCTGTAACTGACAGGGATCCTAATCTGCCCTTTTAGAGGCAGTTTGAAGAAAGGGAAATACCAGGACAAATATAGTTCTGATGATTGGTATATCCATTTTCTAAGCTACTTTAAATTCTGTCAAACTGTTTTTAACATCTCATATTTTATTTTTAATTTTTTTTAAACTAGTGCTATCACAGAGGATTTCTCCCTCCAAATAGCATATCACTTTCCATGTGCTTCAGTATTATACTACTATACTGCCCTTGCCAAGGTGTCTGGGATTGATAAATATAGAAATACCAGCAGGGACATTCTGGGTTTCGACTGCCAAAATGCACTGAAAAGCCCTTCCTTAAGCTAGAGATGGAGCTGAACCAGTAAACTAGATCCAAAGCATATGAACTTTGTGAAAGTTTGGATCCTGACTTTGCAGTTTGGGCCTAAATTTGTAAAGCCCAAACCTGATTCCCGATCTAAACATTTAGGAAGTCTGGATTTGGATTAATCCAAATTCAGACTTTGACTCAGGTGCATCTCTAGTTAAATCAAAGGGTCAGTAAAATGAAGTATGAGGGTCCATAGGTCGTGTGAACAGCCTGTTACCTGCAGCAGTTATGACAGTGCCCATGTCTAATAAAAATAAAGAGGAATATTGCAGTAGTGTAGTATATTACACAATGTACTAAGTCAATTCACATGATAACTGAATGCAACTCAGTGTATTTCCTAAATGACCTTGCAATTTAATAGAATATTGTTGCTTTGTAATAGAAAATTAAAACTGAATCTAAAACAATTCAAACTTAAAAAAACCCATGATCTTTTAAAAATATTATTGTTTTGTTAAGTCTTCCACCATTCCAGCTTTAATTTACTGTCTGGTTAATTTCACAAACCACTGAGCAGCAGAGGTCATGTTTGACCTGCTTATATCCAACTGAAGTGGCCCACTTAGGGTCTTTGGACGCAACTCACACAGCTTACTGTGCACAATGGACCAGCATTAGGAGCCTGATCCAACACCCATTGGAAAGATTCCCATTGACTTCAATGGGTTCTGAACTAGGCTGAAGATGACAGGCCACTATGTGCATGGAAGCATGGAACAGAGAGTAAACCATATGAGTTTGTAGGCATCATTACCACATGCCATAATCTCTTAAAGGGACAAATAATTCAATCCTTTGTTCATCAAAAAAATTGCATCAATATACTGTAATTATAAAAAGTATATTTCAATTCCAAGTACAGACAACATTTGCACTGATATGCTGAGTGACAGGTAATTCTTATGGGCTTCATACTGCTACATAGTTGGTAGTAAAGGAAATGTGTTGTTGACCTTTCTTGAACAATGAATTCCAGAGATTATTCTAAACTATGGCCATTTCAACCCTCTTCTTAGATGCAATAAAACACTTCCACCAATGCTATTATAGTCAGACAGTCCAGAATAAATTAGGTAAGCATTACACTGCAGCAGGCAACAAAAGATGAAAAAGAAAGGAAAGACCCCCGGATGCTGAGATAGCCACAATTTATTAAACACGGCACATTATTTAAGTCATTGACTTTGAATTACCAGGGAAACACAGTGTAGTTACTACATACACATTTTGAATCCTCCATTTATCTGTTCCAAGGGATGTTTTCTTATATGAAAGCTTTTCTGGAATCCGTTAATGTTTTGTATGTGTAAAGAAAGGCAGCTTGCACAAAATGAATAAAATGTATTTGAGTTCCTGAGAATCTATTCTTCTTTCTGATTTGCAATACAGTATCACAGAGAGGGTTCAACCTGGATCTGAAGCCCCTAGGTGCCTAGAAACATATACTTATGAGACAGTCCCCATCCTGAAGAGATTTCAGTCTAAATAGTCAAGAGGAATAATGAGTGAGACAAAATAAGTACTATTAACATCATTTTAATGATTGGAGCTAAGGCAGACAAATTAAATGACTTGTCCAAGGTCATACAGGACATCTAGGGCAGAGCCAGAAAATAATCCCAAGTCCCAAACCACTGTCTTAATCATGAAACCATCCTTCAACTCTTTGTTATGCACCTTATCTTAGGGGAAATGTGTCCATTAACCAGGTAACAGCCCTTTGAAAATGTAAATGTGCCAACAATTAATAGTGACATTTGGGTATGTAACAAACCCACTGTGATCACTAGCCCTTCTAAGGTTTGCCTTGCACTAATGCTCGGAAGCGAGGGGGTCTGACCTTGTGATTGAGGCAGAGGTGACCAGACCTGGTGGCCAAAGCCCAAATCAGGAGGCAAGTTGCCAAGTCCAGGGAGAGAGCAGGAACTGAGCGCCAGGACTCAGGAGCTGAGGGTCAGAAGCCTAGTACCAAGTTTAGGGAATGAGCCAAGAGCAGCTGGTCAAAGCCAGAATATCAGCCAGAGCAGAGGAAGACCAGAAGGGAGCCAGGAACAAGGCCAGAGAGTAGAACCAGAACTACAGCTGCAGGGTTTAATATGCCGCTGGAATCTTCATCCAATCAAAGGGCCAAGTGCATTAGCAGAACCGGCTGAGGGCAGTGATTCGCTTATGGGTCTGTGACACAAAGCCCCAGCATCTGGGATTGGATTTCAAGCATCCCAAAGTTTGGAGGGATTTGGATCCAGGACTTTCCTGCAGTCCATCACAGAGACAAAAGATGTGACATTTGACTCTGGTTTCAGATTCCACATTCAGGCATACTTGGATGTGGAACTTTCATTCAGATCCATCATTATTTGATCACTGTGTTTGTATGGTCCTTTCAGAGATGGAGCTACCTACTGTTATCTCTGAATCTGTCATTATTAAAAAAAAACACTTACTGTTTACATCTTGAAACTACCTTTACTGAACATTCACCAAGCGAAAGGTTCCTCACCATGTCTAAGCCGTGAAATATATTTGCAAATAGCAATTCTAATTAAAACTGGCATTTCTCAGCCTGTGCCTGTGCCAGTCCTCATACTGCAAAATGGCACCATTTATTACACAAGCAGTTCAGAATCCCTATGCGAGCGACCGTAAGCCCGTTTCATTACAGCCTTAATGCTGCTGTCTAATCTCTTACAGTAAGCAGCCATGCTGCTTGTGGTGGAACTAATGCCATTTTTCATCCTTATGACCACTGCTAGCAGTAGGGCGAGAAATGTCAATTTTAATTTAAATGTTTATTTACACATACATCTTCCGCTTTGTAGCAGGTGAGGGATTCTTCTGCTCATGGGAAGGAGGGAAGATTTTGCTATGGAAGGAGTGAATCTTTTGGCAATGTCTGTTTAGATTTCTTTGTGAGGCAAACAGCTTCCGCCAATGGTTTAGTTAAGAGAAGAAAATAAGGTTTTCTGGGTGTTTAAACTTGAATTGATTAGTCTAGTAAAAGAGCTGTTGCTATTTAAACCTACATGTTCTGTAATACCGTGCAAGGGGCTCCTCTTTTCATTTTGCTGTAAAGAATTAGCCCATTTGCTCTCATGATACTTTCAAATATTATTGTTCAGTTCCCTTATGACCAAGTATTTGCCATACACTAAGGAAGACGTACAAGAATAATACGTTTTAGGAGGAGATATATTTGGATTTTAAATTCTCCACTAAATAGCTTACGATGTCATCTAGTGGCTTCTTTCTTGTTCTTTCCCTAGATTATTTTTTATTCTCTACTCTCAGCCACCCATTTACCTCTCAATGTCTGCCTTTGTCTCCTATTTCATCCATAGTGCCTCTTCACTGAGCCAGGTCCTCAGTGGGTGTAAATCAGAATATCTCTGGTGCAGTCAGTGGAGTTGTGTTGATTAACACCAGCTGAAATCAGGTCCTGGGGTTCTAATTAGCTATATCTTTAGAAAAGCCCTTAGCTCTGTTAATAAGCTGTAGCCCTGTCTCCTTTATCTTTGTGTCTCTTTAATTCCTCACATTCGGCCTTCTCTCCAATTCACATCTCTCTCCGTACCAGAGAGGCCAGCCCTGGCCAGGAGTAGGGCAGGGAGAGAAGTTGCTGCCTTGCCTCTGACATTACAAAAAGGGGCCAATCCTGCCAAGATGTAAGCATGTATGTAACTTTACTCATGTGAGTAGTCTCACTGAAGCCCAGGAGATTATTCATATAAGTAAAATTACTCACCTTTAAGGCTTTGCAGAATTGTGCCCATAAAAACTGCCCAGGGAAAGGTCTCTTTGCCTTTCCTTCAGAGGTGTTGTAGCAGAATAGTCACCCAGCTCCTGCTCTGAGGGGATTAAAGCAGCCCGGCAGAGGGCTGTGGCAGAGAAAAGCTAGGCTGATTGGGGGAAGCAGCCACAGGTGAGGCCATGCCCCAATCAGGCCACAGCTGGCCCTATAGAGAGAAGGACCTGGCTGCCTAGGAAGCTGAGGAAGGTACCTAGGGTGGAACAGTGCTGGGGAAGAGTAGGGGGAGCTCCAGCCTAGCAAAGCCCCAGGCTGCAGGCCAAGTTAAGGGCCCACAAAAGGGTACTAGGGGGGCAGCCCAGGAATAGGCAGAAGCAGCTGGTCTAACCCCCCTTGCTGATGATGAGTGGTTTACAGACTACAGTCTGCCCCAGTAAGTGGGGCTAGATGGAGACTGGCAATAGCCCCTGAGGCAAGGTGGGGCTAGAGGGTTGGGGGTTCCCCTGGGTGGGGAGAGACAGACTGTGGCTTACTGCTAGGAGGCAGGACCCCAAGATAAAGGGGCACTGGGGTCTGGGAGGGACATGGGGGGAGCTCATGGCAAGTGAAATGCTGGCCTGCAGAAGATGCTCTGGGCTGGAAGAGCTAATTCCCAGGATGACCAGCAGGACCTGTCATGCTGGTGAGTCATCACCCCATCACAGGTGTGTTTATACAAGGTTAACTAGCCTTCACTTCTATTTCACTGTATTAGTCTACTTAGAAGAGTAACTCCCTGCCAGTGCAGACTTCTCCTCTGGTGCCCTGCTGACAGCAGCTCCAGCTCTGCAGTGGTTTACTTATTATGACTCAGCCCTCTTTTGACCTTCTTGTGAGGGTAAGTCTACTTGGGGATAAAAGCCCCATGGCATGGCTGTGGTTGGCCCAGGTCAGCTGACTTGGGTTTGTGGGGCTAAAAATTGCTGTGTAGACATTCAGGCTTGGGCTGGAGCCCAAGCTGTGGGACCCTCTACTCTCACAGGCTCCCAGAGCTCTGGGTCCAGCCTCAGCCCAAACACCTGCAAAAGTTTTCAACCCTAGAGCTTGAGTCAGTTAACTTGGGCCAGCCACAGATTTTTTTTTTATTTTTATTTTTTTTTATCCCTGCATTGACATGCCCATATAGTCCAACCCCTTCATCAGTCCATGAACCTTGCAGGTTCTATCCCAGGAATGTTTTCTGCACTAATTGGGTGATCTCTGCTACTTAAACTTGCTGAGTGTCCTCAACAAAGCTGTGCTGAGCTTAGGGAAGAGGTCAGGTGAGGTGCTGTTCATTATTAATGGCTTCAATTAACTTTTTGATGTCATTTGTTGTATCATGCTGCCCTTTCAGGACAGGAGTTATCCAGGGTGCCAGAGCATTTTCATAAAGAAACAAGGTGAACTGGTGCTAAATCACCCTACTGAGACTCGCTGCATGACTTGACTGCTAACTCTGGTCTTATTTTCCCAGATGAGAAGCTTCCTCTATATCTTTGCCCCCACTGTGAAAACAGAGAGGAGGCTTCATAGTGTAATGGATCATTCTGCTAGTTAAAGGAAGATTTCTTATATCAGAATCTGCTGCATTTATTCTCTTATTTCTTATCTGTTCTGCTTCATTCATGACTCTGCCTTAGGTGTTACTGTATCTTGTAAAATACAGTGCTATACACCACACAACTAGGACATGTCAAGTCCTTTGTTTGCTGCCCACTATAATTAAGTCATGTGCTAGGGGAGGTGCTACTTGTTCTGCCCTGAAACTTGGTGTGTAATATGTTGCAACAGCTATTTCTTCTTTAAAGCTTGTAGGGGAAAGCTAACCCCTGTGGAGGGAGCCAGCCTTGGCCCTCTGGCCCACTTAAATCCCCCACACACTCTATTTTGAGGGTTTAAGTGGTGCATAGGTCTTGAGCTGGTCTTATGCACAAGGGTGAATTCCACCCTTGCTGGTTTTCCTATATCACCATCAGAATATGTGATATTCTGCTTCATGTTAAGGGTTATTTAAAGATATGCATAACTTACATGGAGGATACATACAAGAAGGTATGGGTTTTGTAGCAAGTTCTTGCCAGTTCTGGACTGTGACAGGAAGATGATGAACCTGATGGGAAAGGACAGTGCTTCTATTTACATAGAAATCTCTTCGTAACTGGTTGTGATGGGTTGGGATCTAGGCAGGGGAGCACACAGCTGTCTTCTCATGTAATGTTTTGTTTTTTTCCTGATGTCTGATGGCAGTGGCAGGGACACTGTGGGTGCTGTGCATTGTGCTCTGCAGGGGACTGGTGACTCAGGCTATAACAAGACTACTGAGGCATGTACTGAAAAACACAAGTGCCAGTTGAAAAAAGCAAATCTTCAAGCCCCAAATTTCCTGTCTGTTTTTCAAGCTAAATTCAGTGATGAACCCCAAGCATCAGTTTTAGAGAATCCTACTCCATCTGAAATCCATGGAAGTTTTGTCATTGACTTCAGGGACTAGATTACATTTGATGAAGAATCCCGCATCCCACTCTTGTGTGTCCATTTAGCTTATTGCTTCTCAACTAACCTCCCACATCCCCAAAAGTGGAACTAATGTGACATTTGCTGCCATCCTATAGAACACTCAGTTTGTGCTGAGTTATAGCCCTTTCCCCTCCCCTTTGTCTTATCTGTATAGATTGAGAGCTCCTCAGAGCAGGGACTGTCCAGTGTTTGGTGTTTGCAAAATAAGACAAGGTCATGGCTGATATCTCAGGGCTACTGTAATGAACACTATTAATAATTATAAGAATTATTCTGAAATCATCATGTGTTGTATGGGGCCTTTCTTGCAAAGGTTTTATTGTTTCAGTATTAAGAAAGGAAAAATGGGCTCATGATTAAGGCACTGGCATGTATGTCAAGAGATCCGAGTTCTGTTCTTTGCTCTTCGTATGTGAGCTTTGGACAATCTTCAGAAAGCCTTTGACAAGGTCCTACCCAAAGGCTCTTAAGCAAAGTAAGCAGTCATGAGATAAGAGGGAAGGTCCTCTCATGGATCATAACTGGTCAAAAGATAGGAAATAAGGCAGGAATAAATGCTCAGTTTTACAGGAGAAAGATGTAAATAGTGGGGTTCCTCAAAGATCTATACTGGGACCAGTGCTATTCAGCATATTCATAAATGATCCAGAAAAGGAGGTAAACAGTGAGGTAGCAAAATTTTACAGCCAACATAATATTACCCATGATAATTGAGTTCAAAGTTGACTGTGAAGAGTTACAACGGGATCTCACAAAACTGGGTGTCTGGGCAACAAAATGGCAGATGAAATTCAATGTGACAAATGCAAAGTAAAGCACATTGGAAAACATAATCCCAACTATAGATGCAAAATGATGGAGTCTGAATTAGCTGTTACCCCTCATGAAAGAGCTCTAGAGTCATCATTAATAGCTCTCTGAAAACATTTGCTCAGCCTGTTACCTGGGGTTTCTGAACCCAGCGCTCTTGGTAACTTTTACTCCTGGCAAAGGGGTTGCAGGAAATAGATCAATGGCAATATGGCCATTCAACTGGCTGCACAAACAACACACTACAAAAGTGCTTTCAGGTAAAGCTGTGCTTTTATTGGTCTCTAGCACTTGCGCACATCCACAATGGGTTAGTAAAACACTCCCAAAAATCCCAGATTCATATTTATCCAGGGTCTTGAGGAGGTCTCAAGCACATAACTGCAAATGTCCAGTGGCTGGCCTTACAGCTGCAGGGGAACTTGAAAGGTGTCCTAGCTTTCAAGTATCCATCGAGCTCTGATTTCTTCCTCTTTTTATGCCCAATTTGTTAGTATTACATAGCTTGTTCATCAAAAAAACTACTGAACAAAAGCCGTGTGTGGAGATTTCCAGACTGTAGTTTTCCATCAGTTAATCAGCTGTATTTCATTTAGTAATAGTTGACTATTGCCAGAATTTCCAGCTTGCAAAACAACATGCTTTTGGAAAAACAACTCAAGTCAAGAGAGAACAAGGTCACCTTTCTTCTCCCCCGCCCCCCAGTCTGTTAGTTATGCTAAGGTTTCAGAAATGCTTATTGATGAAAGCAGCTAAAAGGAGGTATAACAATTGATATTCCAGCTGCTGGCAGTAGTTTAAGCATGTTACTGGGTTCTGGGCTATCAAAAATCTGCTCCTACAAATATGCAGCAACAGTCAAAAAAACTAGCAATGTTAGGAATCATTAGCAAAGGAATAGATACACTACATAAATCCATGGTACTCTCACACCTTGATACTGCTTACAGTTCTGGTCACCCCATCTCAAAGAAGATGTATTAGAATTGGAAAAGGTACAGAGAAGGGCAACAAAGATGATCACGGGTATGGAATGGCTTCCAAATGAGAAGCTAGAAAGACTGGGACTGTTCAGTTTAGAAAAGGGATGACTAAGGGAGGGATATGATAGAGATCTGTACAATCATAAAGGGTGTAGAGAAAGTGAATAGGGAAGTGTTATTTACCCTTCACATAACACAAGAATCAGTTCTTGTAATAAGTGACAAAAAGTCCTGTGGCACCTTATAGACTAACAGACGTATTGGAGCTTAAGCTTTCTTGGGTGAATACCCATTTTGTCAGATGAATGCATACTTGTTATGAATATTCAGCAGGTTTAAAACAAACATAAGGATGTACTTCACAGAACGCACAGTCAACTTGTGGAACTTGTTATGAGGGCCAAAGGTATAAATGAGTTCAAAAAATAATTAGATAAGTTCACGGAGGATAGGTCCGTCAATGGCTATTAGCCGGGATAGTCAGGGATGTAGCCACATGCTCTGAGTGTCCCTAAAATTCTGACTGCCAGAAGCCAGGACTGGACAACAGGTGATGGATCTCTTAATTGCTTTGTTCTGTTCATTCACTCTGAAGCATCTGGCACTGGCCACTTTCGGAAGACAGGACGTTGGGCTAGATGGACCACTGGTCTGACCCAGTATGGTCATTCTTATGTTATGTTCTCCTAACCTTTGTATGCCTCAGTTTCTCCACCTGTAAAATGAGAAAAATAATACTTTCCTGCCTAGTCTGTGGCCTGCACTTCTCGGGAGTACTGCATTCACTTCTGCTCACCTATTTTAAGAAGGATATAGCAGAAATAAAAAGGGCTCTCAGAGGGCTGACAAAAATTATTAGAGGCACAGAGAGATTGATGTTACTTAAATTAGAGAGGACATATAGCAAAGGAATGCAATATGAATGACAAAAACAGCCCTTTATATGTGAAATGACTCAATTTGCATGTGTCATTTTGCAAATGTGGACGGAAAACTTTGGTCAGTTTTTGCAGGCCAAAGATTTGAAAATTTGTTCCTAGACACTTGTCTGCTTTGGAAATCTTTCATTCTGAGAGTCTCAGTGTTCTTCTTTCTAACCAACTCCCCTGGATCTTGGCTTGATAGTACCGCAGGTATATAAATGAAGCGTGAGTAAGATGCACATATTGATTTCAAAGTTTTCATTTTAAGCCTCCTGTGGAGATATTGTGCTATAATTCCATTCACAGTGAAGACTCTCCTGTTGGTGGGAGGCTAACAGATAAGTTTTCCAGCCCTGGATAAAAGTGCATCATCATGAAGCTCCGGTTAGGTGTCTGCTTAAATTGTTTGGGGTTTTTTAAACAAGGAAGGAGTCTCTTTAGAAAAATTACAGAGATGGCATCAGTTTATTCTATATTCATGAGAACCATGCCGTGGAGAGATTGCCCTAGAGGTACCCTAGCAACAACTTAAAATAATGACTAGGCACATAGTGGCACATCGATTTAGTTGGGATTGGTCCTGCTTTGAGCAGGGAGTTAGACTAGATGACCTCCTGAGGTCTCTTCCAACCCTAATCTTCTATGATTGTTATCAGTGGTATATTATTGCCTAGGCTGACAAGGCCTAGGGTGGCAAATTTATAATAGCAGCATTTTTGTAATCGCAGCACCACTGACGGTGCTATACCATTTAGTAAACATACTCATGAGAATCCTAAACATTAATAATTTTTCAGAAGGAAGAAATTAAGCATTCATAAAAAGCTATACAAAAGAAAGGGAAAATTAAATGATAGCAAAAATGTGCAAAATAGATTCCTTTGTATCAGTTAGTGCCAACAGTAAGACAGAAAAAATAGCTGAAAGTAGTAGTGAAGTAAACAGTGAAAATATTGGTGTTGATCTTGAAAAGACTGATGTTTAATAAGTTCATATAGTGCCGGGGGTGGCAATTATTTCAGGGCCTGGGATGGCGAAATCATTAATCTGCCACTGACTGTAAGATCATGCCATGCACAGGTCACTCATTTGTGTCAGTCACTATTGCACTTGTAGTTGTTGGCCACTGACTAAACACACTCAGATTTTTCCAGCCATTTACAATGATTTAAAAAACATTGAGCACTGTAGCAGATACAGTATGTTCCCACGCTACCTCTAAACATAAACAGTGGGAGGGAGGACATGAGCTGGTAATCTTAAACATCAGCCCCATCAGCTGAGCAGACAAGCTGTAAAAGAAGAATCAAATCCTAATTATTTTACCACTCAGCAGAGCAGTTATTTACCCCACCTACACACTTCTCAAATTTAGATATTTAAAGTTAAGACACTTAAATTCATATTTAGACCTCTTGGCAATTTTTGGAAATGCTGAAGATACCACTCAATGTGAGTGCTCAGAGTGGAAAATGTGTGAATTTTTGTACTATTTTTATGAACAAAAGGTGTGACTTGGTTTACCCTTTCCTTTGGATTGCTAGCCTCTGGGTGTAAACGGATGGACTGCTCCTAGGAGATGAAGCATGGCCAAATGTCATGTATGCAGTCTGGATTAAGACCAGATATTTTAACAAGAACTGGCTGGAACCAGCACACATCAATGGAAGACCCAGAAGAGACTCCTCTCCGTGGACACTATGCCATGCAATCCTTCTCAGTCGCTCCTGGGCATAATCCTTTGGGGCACCTTCCTTTATTCCTCTTCTGCCTCTCTCTGCTGTCCATCTCTTCTTTCTTCCCATACCTGCCCCTTGCAGACTCCACTGAAGTTCTTGAATGATCTTATACCAGCCTTTCCCCAGTCCACCTGCCTGGGCTGCTCTTGGAGCTCAGAATATTATGGGCTGCCAGGCAGCATCTGGTCAAGAGCTGCTGACATCAGAGCATCATCTCCTGTGATGAAGTATTTCAGGGACACAAGGGGGACCTGGAACACACATTGTTTTTCCCCACTCTAGCCCTGCCTCAATCAGTGCCAAGGGTGGACAGGGCTCAGGAAGTGAAACAGCTGTTCAATACTTCTTTTAGCCTCTTCATTCGGATAACCTAGACAGAAACGGAACAGACTAAAATGTTTGGCCCTAGGCCTTACTTACTGCACGCTATCCAAAACCTGCCCTGAATGCAGAGTTTGGGGGTCCCTGTGCAACTCAGGGACACTCTCTTCTCCTTCTCTCACCTCCCCAAATAAATGTCAATGTTTGCTTCGCACTCCCAACCAGTTGAGTTCCTGATGTTGCAGTGTGTCTCCCACAGAAATCAGTACCTTCCCTGGGGGACTTCATCTCATTGTGAAACATAAATGGCATGAAGGGTCTTTGCACAAGCCCTGGGCACCAGGATGAATTTCAGCCACTAGGCCCAACATGTAGAGACAAAAAAATCTGTTACCGGCATGTTGATGTTGCAAGTTCAGGCTCAGAAGTTAGAAAATGATGGAATTCAAGTTGCCTGTGCAACTTGAATTCAGTCCCCTTGTGCATAATGATACAGTCTTTAAGTACGTGATCATATACTATTTCTTCCACAGGAATCTGCTTCAGTCAGTCCATAGGATGGAGAAGCTCTGGGGATGAATTGGGGTTGTTTAGTGAAGGAACTTGTTGGCTGTAGCACCTCTGTCCAGGGCTGGTGCAAGGAAGTTTCGTGCCCTAGGAGAAACTTCCACCTTGCACCCCGTACCCAGCTAACCCCGCCCCCGCCACGGCAGCTAACTCAGCCTCCTACCCGGGGAGCCCCCCCTCCCCCCAGCAGCTACCCTCCCCTACCGCGACAGCTAACCCATCCCCCTCGTCCCCCCATGGCAACTAACCCTGCCCAGGGAGACTCCCCCTGTCCTCCCACGGCAGCTAACCTCGCCTGGGGAGACTTCCCCCGCCCCTGCCATGGCAGCTAACCCTGCCTGGGGAGACTTCCCCCGCAGAAGCTAACCCTGCCCAAGTAGCCCACCCCAGCTCACCTTGGCTCCGCCTCCTCCACTGAGCACCTCGGCGCTGCTCTAATTCTCCTCCCCGCCCAGGCTTGCGGCACTGATTGGAGGAGACTTAGAGCTGGGCTGTGCGCTCAGTGGAGGAGGCAGAGTGGAGGTAAGCTGTGGCGGGGAGCTGTTCCCTTGTGCGCCCCCTGCCCCTTTACTGCGGGTAGCCCTCCCCGCGCGTCCCCCAGCTCACCACCACCACCTTGCCTGAGGGGACTTTTAGGTGCCCCCAACCACTAGACGCCCTGGGTGGCCATCTAGTTTGCCTAAACCAGCCCTGCCTCTGTCCCATTTGCTGTGAAATCTGGAAGATGTGTAGTATCTGAAGCAAGGGGACAGGTGGGTCTAGGCCTGCCTAAAACTAAGGGCTTGCCTTATCAAATAAAGGGGGAACTACTGATCCCAGGCTACAACTGATTACAGGGAACAGCAAAGGAAAAAGGAGGAATGGGAGTAAGGTCAAAAGTTGAAAATTAGGGAACCAGAGGGGAACACTGAGCAGAGAATCCCAGGCAGCACCTGCTGCTCCTCAGAGGTGTCTAAGGAATCAGTGGACATCACCCAGAGGAACTCTGCCCAGAGACATTATTGAACAAGGGAATAGAAATAGGCCCAGCAGTCACAGAGTGCACACACCCCCAGTTCAGCTTCTCCTTCCTGGAATGGTGGATGGCCATCTTGGCCAGGGCCAGGAGGAGGTTGATAAGGAGATCCTGCAACTTTGTGGGGCCACAGATGGGGTGTGTCTAGATCAGGAGGTGAAGGGGAAAAGTGGAGCAAGAACCTCAGTAAAGGGTTCTGGAGGAGCCGGAAGAGGGGGCACAACATGATGCATACTATATAAATGTGCACCAGGGTCTCCCTCTCACTGCAGAAGGGACAGTTGTGAGGGGAGTTCATGAACTGTGCCAGGTACAAGCCCATGCTCATGGCTACAAAGAGGAGCCAGAGCTGGAAGATATGCAGTGAATGAGGCAGGGGATTGCAGGAAGAGAAAACATGATTTTGTGGTTAAGACAACTGAATGCTGTTCTGGAGAATTTATCCCTGCCTCTACCACAGAGTTGCTATGTGATGCTGGGTAAGTCACTTAAACCAAACTTTTCATGGAGGGTCATGGCAGATTTAACAGTCAGCAAGGTTAGCAAATGCTGACTGCCCCGTGCCACCCTCCCCTCACCATCTCACACTCAGCATATGTTCTGCAGCTAAATAGCCCAAGGTCTGCAGGGGTCCGCTGCATGCATGGACCCCTGAGCAGCTGCACAAACTATTCCTTTGCCATTACCATCTGTTCTCCCCCTCCACCCAATACCCGCTTGATCTCCTCACCCTGCAAGTAACTGAGTCAGTCACCATGGCAAAGGGTCTCATTACCGCCTCATAGCTGATGCAATGGCATGAGCTGAATGTGTCAACACCGTCCCTGACCTTCAGCTCCCATTTTTAAAGGTAGTTCCAGGGGACCCACACCCACCTGTCCTGGAATGCCTTTGCAAAAATCCCACATCATCTGAGCATGCCTAGCAGTAACTGGTTGAGTAGAAGTTTCCTGCCTCATTCTGCAGGTGTCACAGCCACTGGGCATGCGCCAACACTGAAGGGGCTGCTTTGGGGAAATGCAGTTTGTTTCCATAGCCTCTATATCCTTCTTTGAAACACCCAGAGCTGCTCTGACCTCTCCCAGCACCACAACACTCTGCCAAGGCAGCCCCACATTAATTCTGCCTATCACTCCTAGATTCTGCAGAGAAAATCAACTTTTTTTAGGATTACCCCCACAACTGAAAGATATAAGTAAGCAGCACAAAAATGCACTTTATTTAGGCCTGTACTTCTAGCTTAGCTATTCTCAAACTGGAAGGTGTCTGAGAATGGAAACCATAAATACAAACACAAGTCTGGTTTTAGAAAATGAAAAGAGATTTTGTTATTACAAACTGGCTCCATAAGATCCTCGTAACAGAAACGATCATTTTGTAAACTTTCTGATCAATCCCTGTATTGGGAAGTCAAGAACAGCAACTCTGTTCTGCAAACACAAGTCTGTCATGATGTCAAGGTTTAAGTCAGGATCCCAGAGAATCAGTCCCTGTAGATGCAGACCACCTAGCTATTTGAGGAAAATGCAGTGCTACAGGTCCAACTGGTGCAGTACATCACCAAGAACCAGACACTGCGAGAGCAGGCTGCCTAGATGTGAGAAGAGAACACTGCACTCCAGACTGCTCCAGATTGACAATGGACTGATAGTTTCCCTCCCGGAGTGTTTTAATGGAGCCTTCCAAAAATTTAGGGTTTCCTAAATCAATGTCACCTGCTGTTCCAGCTCTGCTCCTGGTTATATTCCACTGATCAGACCAAAGTAGGAATCGCACTTAGTCTTCTGATGTGGAAGGTGCCGGATTGAGCTTCGCCCCCTACTAGAACAACAGAGCCTGTTGCAGTCAAAATGGGATGCCTTTCTCCAAGCCTTCTCCTCTCTTGACCCCCACTGTGCTCACTTGGCCAAAACAGCCCTGTGAAAACTATGGCCAATACAGGGACCAGCCACCTCCGACACAGCCCACTTCAGGGGACCCATCTATGATACAGAGTGGAATGAAGCAGCCCAGCCCTACCAATTCTGGGATTATGCAAAGATATCAACGACGATCTAACTCATGTGGAAACACTGACCAGCCTTGATGCCTTTGTTGACCTCACCATACGCATTGACAACAGGATGCATGAATAAAGTGAAGAATGGAAGGGGGCTGCACTGCCACCAGTTAATGTCCCCTGTACCTATCTCCACCCTGGTCCCAGAACCCAAATCAATCCAGCTCAACGTAACATGACCCCCTGTGGAGAGGGCATGTTGCAGACATCATGGCTCATATTTTGACTGGAGGATCTGGCCACAATCTTGTTGGCTGCCCATCTCCAACTTCAAAGAAAAAGTCAGGAAACAACCAAGCCCAGGCCCAATAACAGGGACCAGCCAGGGTGTGTCCCAGGGTATCCATCCTGCAGGCTACCAGCTATTTCTTAGCAAAGTATGCCTAAGGCACAGCAAGCCTTCACCACACTTGCAAATCCAAGTTTGCCTACACACCCACAGTGACTCCATGGAGTCACTCATGGACCAGCTCATGGACTCCAGCAGCTGTGGATAATTTTTTAGCTGTAGATAGAGCACAAGCCATGGGCATCCCAGTGCAACAGAAAATTGTTCCCTACCTCATAGAGACTGTAGATGGTTCACTTCTGTCCTCAGGCATGATAACACTGGAAATAGAGCACCTGGAAGTTGTTATCCAGGATCATGGAAAAATCCTGCTATTTGCAGAGGTCTGCTTGCCACACTTCCCCATAATTCTTGCCTCTTGTGGCTGGCCACTCGTGACCTGCACATCCTTTGGGATGTGGGGAAAGTCAGTTTCCGCTCGGAGTTCTGTCAGCAAGTTTGCCTGCATGCACCACTGGCTGAATCCTGGCTTGAAGATCCACCTCTCTAGCCCAAGTCGAGGTCACCGCTGAGGAGCCCTTAGGCTCAGGCTGACTCCTGCTCTTCCAACTAAGTATCATGATGACACAGCTGTTTTTGAGAACAATGGGGACATCCTACCACCGCACTATGATTCTGATTGTCAGACTGAGCTGCAACCTGGGGCCAAGATCCCTTTCATCCACATCTATGCCATGTTGGAGCTGGAGCTGGCTGCCCTGTGATCGTATCTCCAGGAGAATCTGGCCAAGGGATTTATCCCTCTCTCCACCTCCTCTGCTGGGGTCCCAGTTCTTTTCATTAAAAGGAAAGATGAGACCCTGCACTTATGTGTGGAGTACTGGGACCTCCACCTGGTAAACATCAGAAACTGGTACCCTCTTCCACTCATTCTGGAATTGTTGGGCCATGTACAATCAGCCCAGATGTTAACCAAGTGAGGAGCCTAAAACTTGTGCATATCCATGCAGGGTATGAGTGGAAAATAGCCTTTTGAAGCCAGTATGGCCTCTATGAATACTGGGTAATGCCATTTGGTCAAATGCCCCAGTACCATTCCAGCACTTTGTGAATGAGGAATCGTGTGATATCCCAGACCAACACATCATAGCCTATCTCAATGACATACTTCTCTTCTCAGCAAGCCCTGAGGAGCACATGCAATACACCCAGTCAGGCAGTGTTGACAGAGCCAATCCAGGACTATCTGAAAAATTCGAGAAGGGCTGTTTCAACCAGCATTCCATGGACTCCTCAGGTTACATCTTGTCCCCTGAGGGCCTCCAAATGTGTGAATGCTCTTCAGATCTGCACAGTCCATCAGAACATCAAGGAGCTGCAGCATTTCTGGGGGTTCACTAATTTTTATACAGTCTCTTCATTTCTGGATTTTCAGACTGGATAGCCCCATTGACAGCATTCCTCTGCAAACGCACCTCCTTCACCTGGTTCTGGAGGCTTAACAGGTTTGACCAACTCAAGATGTCCTTCACCTGTGCTCCAATCCTAATCCATTCCAATCTGACATGGTCCTTTGTTGTCAAGACCAATGCATCTAATGTAGCAATCAGAGCAAGTTTCCCTAGCAGTACCTATTCCTCTATTCATAATGCTCCCAGAAATTAACACTGGCTGAACAAAATGATGAGACTTTAGATAAAGAGCTTCTAGAATCTTCACCCTCTCAAAGGTGTCCGATACAAGTGTACACAGATCATAAAAACTTTTAGAATCTCTACAGGGCAAAGGCACTGATCCAAAAGCAGCTTCAATGAGCCACACGTTTTAATTTTACCATCACCTATCTTACAGGAGCCCAGAACAAAGTAGCTAATGCCCTGTCCCGAAAAGGAAAATACCTGCCTGACCACAACCACTCCTGTTCAGACCTGCTACATCTCCTCACTTTCTATAATTTCCTGGATGCTGCCATTCCCCATGTTGCTTAATAAAAATGCTAATCATAACCCTTTTCATGGTGTCAAAGTAATTTTGATTAAATACAAGCATAGACAGCTGGGTACAAATGGGAAGTTATAATGTAAAGAGAAAACAACAGGTGCTAATATGCTGGCAAAAGCTATCTGAAACATTAAGCCAAATTCTACCCTTATTTCTTTTGCAAACAAGCTCGCTATAGTCAGAGGTTGCATGAATTGTAAAGCAAGGCCAAATTTGGCCAACTGTATTGAAAATGTTATGTTCAGAGATAAGCAGCTACATGCAGTTAAAGAAGGAAAAATAGTACAAACAAATTGTGATATTGCTTTAGAACGGAGATATTATTGAACTAGCATGAATCTGTTCCTGGCGTGCAGAAAGGAAGATTAGCATATTTCAAGCTGGGGTGGCTGGGGAGCAGAAGTGTTGTCTAAATAAGTGATGAGAGAGAGAGTCATTCTCGCTATCAAGTATGCAGTAAAGTGAGCAGAAGAGGTTTTATTTATGGGCCTATAAAATAATTGCAGAAGTCATAAAGAAGATTATGAGAAACAAACGCAGAAGGGAACGAAGCTAGATCGTTCCCACCCTACAATCAAGGGCATTGCTAAACCTGTGCTTAAAGTACATTGAGGTTCACATTATCAAAACGGGCTGCCTAAATTGCACCCGAAATATTTGCATGGCACTTGTTACACACAAAGATCCCACCTTTAGACACACAGATGTGTAAAATGCACATTTGTGCACCCTTGGATGTGTTAAATGCGTTAAACAATGACAAAGAGTCCATTTGGCTATGCCATCAGAGGCATAGTGTTTCCAGCTCTTATGATTATATCGAATCTGGTAATAGTTGATATTTTTCTTACATTCCCAACTCCTGGTGTTATGTAGTGACATGAGAATTTCTGCTTTCAGTGGGAGGGGAAAAAATGGTTTCTAGCCCTCGTGGGTGCAGTGAAAATCTTGAAAATGTGACACACAACTCGCCCCAAGTTCAAAAAGCAGTAGGCAAATACAAAGTGCCCAAAGTGTGTGTGTGTGCACGCGCACGCGTTTGTTTTCAGTCCCAAGATTTTTAAGCTAATCTTATGGGTTTTATGAGCTTCACTCTGTTCCCCTCCCCCGCCCTGTGCTTGGTACTGACAATACTGGAGGCAGTATGGGGCAGGGGGCTAGGAATATTAGAGTTCTTATTCTGTCACTGATTTATTGGTCTTGACTTCCCTACCTTAGTTATCCCATCTCTGTAATGCGGCTAATAATACTTATTGAAGTGACTCTGTGAGAAGCAGGATGACAGTCATGAATCAAGCCAAATTAAGAAACCAGCATTAGCACTGATCTGAACAGGACCAGGTTTGATGGGGACACACAAGATGTTGTCCTGAAAACATTCTAATATCACATTTAAAAAAATCACCTTAACAGGTGTCTATTTGTAGGAAAATCAAGAGTCAAATTATAGAGTGCTGCTGGACTTTCCAACAGACATGAATCATTGGCTCGTGGCTCCTTTAACTAAAATTAGTTCAGTTCTGGCCATCATCGTTAGTTATTTCCACGGGTGAAGTGGTCCCACTACACAATATACTACTGCACAGTGGGATAACCTGAAATAGCCACAGAAGAACTGATTTTTTTTTTTTATTCCACTTTTTTCACTAGCAGATCCAGAGATGCTGGGTATAATTTCCCATCCCCCTGCACTTAGGTCCCTTACTGAGTCTGGTGGATTATAGCTCTCTGTAGCATGTGTGCAAGGACAATGAAAATAATGCTGGTGGATGATCATGTTTGCAAAGAGCACATTTAGTTTGGATTTTTGTGACAAGGACAGACTTGTCTTTGTAAAACATAAAAAAAAAAAAAAAAAATTGGAGAAACTAATACACTAAATGAAGAGTTCAGCTGTATGTCAGAGACCAGCTCCTGAAAAAAGGAAAAGCTACTTCAGACCTAGGTACCTGTCCCAAATCTCATATAGTGATGCATATCGTTACCTTTATTTATGGTCTCTCAACCATTTTCAGTCCAGACAACAGTGCTTTTATCCAACCATTTTGAACTAAGATTTTTAAAACCCTTTATTGGCTTTTTAAAAAGCCAACATTTAGCCCCTTTTTTAAAATCAGAATGTCAAATTTACCTATAAAAACGAGCCGATAACTCTTGTGCCTCCCAACGAAAGAACCAACAAAACACTTTGAATTTTGGCTGCATTATTTTAGTATCTTCCGAGTCTGAAATGTCACCTTCAGTTGATGTCTAAATCAGTAGCCCCCAATTGTCAGCTAAATGGGGGAGTAGCGATACATAATGCAGTTTCCAACTGTGTGATTGGCAAATTTCCACCTACTGTTCACAGACTGCATACCAATATCTCAGGTTGTTACATCAGTTCTGGACTCTTAAAACAGGTCCAGCTTTGATCATTAGTAACAGGATATAAATATCTGTTCCCAAGAAAGCCGCACATTCTGCCTTCTCTTCTATATGGTGTAGTTTTAGTTTTGAGGAAAACCAGGTATGAGACAAGGAAAAACTGCTACATTCAGGACCGGCGCTTCCATTTAGGTGGCCTAGGCAATCGCTTAGGGCGCCAGGATTATTGGTGGGAGGCATTTTGCCCGAGGGGGCGGCAGGCGGCTCTGATGGAGCTGCCGCAGTCGTGCCTGTGAAGGGTCCGCTGGTCCACGGCTCCGGTGGAGCTGCCGCAGTTGTGCCTGCGGACGGTCGGTGGCGAAATTGCCGTGTGCCTAGGGCGCTAAAACCCCTAGCGCTGGTCCTGGCTACATTAAATCCAAGGTAAACTTGCAGCACTTTGCATGGAGAATTTTGATCCACATGCCAATACCAAGAGAGTAGCACACCTTTTTGCCCCTCAACAGAACTGGAAATTTACCAGGGCATCTTTATTTCATTGTTTGTTATAACTCTGAGAATTGATGAGCATCTGTTGTTTGGAAACAAACCCAAAAAACACCCCAAATCCTGCAAGTTTCTCTATGATGAGTACGTGTGATTCACGCAGACACAGTTTGGCCACGTGCAACTAGGCAATCTGTTATAACTTCAGCCATTTTACTGTCAGCCACAGTTATCAGACTATGCATTGTAAAATATTCCAAATGATAAATGTGAGTTACTGTAATTTTTTTCCTGCCTGTATCAACAGTTGCTTTGTCTATAAGGGACTCTTTCAAAATTACTGGAGGAAAATTATCGAACTGTAAACTTGAAGGGAAAAGCTCTGAAAAGCCTGAGGTTGAGCTGTCAATGGTAGAGATCCTGCATCGTGAATTCTGTTATGAGCATAAGGTGTGAACTGCACACTGTCCTTTGTCCAACTTTGAGAAAGATGACTGAATAGAAATTTTCATTCCTGACCTTTGCGTATGTTGCTGATTTGAGTACATGTTACTGTGTGTGTGTGTGCGCACGTGCGCGCACTAGGAGTATTTGGGTGTAAGTTTAACTGGAATGGGACAGTAAACAAGGACACAGACTCATTTAGAAAATCTGAAAGCCAGACACACATGTCTAAACTTTAATCAATTTAATCTTAATACTGTTGTGTGCACTCTCCCATTTCCAGTGTCTGCTTTGCTAATGGTGCCACGATGAATGGCCATGTCACAAGTGCTGGAGCAAGATGGGTCAACTAGTCCCCTAAGAGCAACCCTAATGCAAGCTTGACACATATGGGTCTTTGTCCCCCTCTAGTGGCTGATCCAAATAAAGGTTAATGAGTCAGTGTAAGTTGTTAACTAGGGGACATAGGGCCAGATTTTCAATGGTATTTAGGCACCTGAAGCTGCAACGAGGCATCTAATGGGATTTTCAAAAGCACATAGGTGATTCTGGAAATCCCATTAGGCTCCTCATTGCATACTTAGGTGCCTAAGTATCTTTGAAAATCTGGCTCTTGGTATATTAGCTCAAGTAATAGAGACTCAAAAGTCCCAGGTTCAAATCTCACTGGCCACCTGAGCGAGGCTGGTTATTCCTAGACAAAACTGTAACTTGTGGTACCCTGCACTAGAAAGGCCTCCTGGGCCCCACGAGCAATTCACACTGAGGCAGAGGGTGTCATTATTACCATCCTTCTGCAGGGTTTTTGGCTATTCCCAATGCAACTGAATGAATCTCCATGTTGCCTTCCCCCACAGGCATTCACTGGCAAAGCCCCCTGTGCCTGCATGAAGCTGTTACATTAGCATGGGATCCCCAGTGCATTGAGCGCCTGAAGGCTGAGAACTTTGCTATTAGACATTCCACAGGATTTTTAACTCTATTCTAATATTAATCAAAGCTTTCCTGACATTCATTGTAACTAGCAGTCATGTTGGGCTAAACCACAGCATTAAACCCCAACCCTGGGCTTGCAGGGTGGTGGGTGCAGGGCCCAATGCAAGCAAAGGGGAACACAACCACTGTTCCACCTCCAAAGGGGGCTCAGTGGGTGTTCTCCCCTCTGCAGCCAACCAGGACATATGGGTGGGGATGAGTGGTGAGGACTGCCCTGCCTCCTTCCACCTCCTACCGTGTGGCTAGCCAGGAGCTGGCCTTGCATTCAGGGGCACACAAAAACAGCAAGTGTGATCAGTCCCTGTGCTAGGGATGCACGAAAGGGAGGGTGTTTTGCAGCCTCCAGCAACCCGTGGGTCAGCTACAGTCTAGATCTTATTTGGAACAGAGAAACTGTAGACCATGAAAGCAGGAGCTCTGATGGTTCAGTCAAGGGTTATCGGCACCAGTCCTGGCCTGCTATGGTTTGAAAAAAAAAACAGTTTTAACACCGACAGACCCTGGTTATCGGCGGGAAGGATCAAACCTGGGACCTCTGGAGCTAAATGCCACAAGGCCCTTAGCTAAGGCTGTAGCAGACTCGTTAAGCTGTTAAGTGGTCTTGGTAACATTAGTGAGGACAGAACACCACATCCAGGAGGTGTGCGGATTACACAGTCATAATGTACCATCCCACTCCCCAAGAAAGTTTAGAGATCCCTGCAGCTATTCATTTACCTGGCTGCTTGGCAGCAGCAGCAGCTGCTGATGTAGGCAGCCAAAACCAATGCAAAACTAAAGCCAAGAAAAATCAGGTTTTCATATGAAGGCTGTTCCATTGTGCCTGGGTTCAATACTGGCATGACAACACCTTGCTCCATTGCCTGGGCAGGGCAGGCCAGGCTCAGGGTGGGGAGGATCAATGAATGAGAAGGGCATCAACAGAACATAGACTTAGTCCTCAGCGTCACTGAGCTCATGTACAGAGTTATTTCCCTCAGTCTCCTTTGTACTCCCCCCTTGCCCTGGGGACAGCTGGGAGCCAAACCAGCCCATGGCACAAGTTAGAGCAGCTACATTCCCTAGTGGACAGTTCCGTGGCTTGGAGATAAGCAGAGCCCTTGTGTTCTGGTCCTGTCACCTCCAGCTCCTGTCATGCCTTTTCTCTACCCCCAGCCAGCCTGACAAGTCCCCAGCAGCCTGTGGCTGATTAGCTGTGGCCACATCCAGCCCTGAAAGAGTTGGTAAGTACCCAGCTCTTTCAATGGAGAGTCCCTGTCCAGCTAGCCTGGTGCCTAGCATGCCATTCCTCATCAGAGTCAAGGTTATGGGCGCTCTTGTGTTTCTTCAGAACTAAAGAGCTTGTAGTTAGAGCTGTGAGAACTAGTCTCAAATACATGGGAAAACACTCCTGCAGAAATCCATTTTTCCCTCTGATTATATTGTTTCCAGGCATGGCTCCCTGGACATGATTATCAGTCTCTGAGCATAATTTCCACGCTCATCTGCATTACAGTACATAGGGAATTTATCTATTATGCTTGAGGTGGAAGGGCACCTGCTGTTCAGCATTATAAGATCTCAGGCTAATAGGCCAACCATCAAATCTGTTACCAGGGGCTGCAGGGCAGTTTTTCTAATGTAAAGCCTTTAGTGTGAGCACAGGATTCCAAGCACAGAGGAAGGGCCTCACACAACAATTTGCTTTAATATACAATCCATATTGCAGTGCCCTGAGACTGGCTGTAGGTACATTGTGGTTATGGTGATGTATAATATATGGCTGGGCAAACGTGTCAATAATTCCTAGGGTTGATCTGTAAATTACAGCCTTCCGAGTGCCTGAATCTAGAAGCCTGGGATTTTTCAGTTCATTTGCATGTGGACAGTGATGGGAGAACAGGCTACTGTTGCTTCTTCCCAGTCTGTTCCTTTGCCCTGGAATTGTTTTGGAAAAGTATATGATTTTCTAAATGACCGAATTCTGACTTCACACAAAACTGCTCAATAGAGCCGTATAAAGAAGAGCTTATTCTCTCCTTCAAGGGACATGCAATGGCAGGGTTGATGGAGTTAAATAGAGTAGGAACTCTTAAACCAGCCAATTATAATTAAAAGACTAAAAAGGAGTAAAAGTTTGGATGGAAAGTGGCAGCTGGTCTTATCCTTAAAGCAGGGGACTCACTCTGTGGCACTATGCCTGGGATCACCCATCTGTAAAATATAGATAACAAACCCTTGGCTATGCAAAGGGTTGTCACAGAGGTTACATTTCTTCAATGAAAGGTGCTACCTAAGGACCTCACCCTGCTTCCATTAAAGTCAGTGGCAAAACTCCCATTGAGCTAGATCCAAAGTTCATTGAAGGTTTGAAGGGTTGGGTTTTTTGTTTTTTTCGGAGGGCTGTATATGTGGTTTAATTTTTGTAACTGCACCTAGAGACTCTGATGGGCTTTTTCAGTTGTGCCTTAAATACATAATTTCTCATCAGAGTTCGTGCGGATCTGCAGGAAGGTGCTACACAGTGCATTTTCCAGCAAACTCTGAGCTCGCCTGGCCTGGGCTAGCAGAATGACTCCTCAACCTTGGCACTTAGACACTTCGGGCAAGATTTTGTCCTTAGTTTGGAAAGCATGAATGGCTTAAAATCTTTATCTTTGTGTCTACAGCAACAGCTTCAAATTGGAATTGATCATTTATCAACCCAACCTTGTGCTAGCCCATTACACAGCTCCATGGTGCTATGACTTGTCTGTCATTCAAACTCTGTCTTGTTGGAAAACACTTCAAGCTCAAGGTTTATCCATTATCCTTACACGACATGAACCGATGATAGTGCTGCTTAGTTTAAGTGATTCTCAAGTGGCCTGTCCTATAAATAGATGTTACTAATTTCTGAGTAAAAGATTTAGTAACTTCCTAGTGAAATCAATGGTAATTAGGTGCCTAAATACTTATGAAGATCTGGGCCAAGAGTCAGAACTGCACAACTCCCATTAACTTCAGCACGCCTATCTGAGGTCAGAATTTATGTTACTTGGCTACTACATGTAGCCATGCTGTGTTAAAGGTTTCAGAAAATGAAGTTGTCTTCAGAAGCTGAACAAGATGAAAGTCAGCTTGCTTTGTTTGCAGCTTATCGCTGTTCTCCCTAATAAATTCCTGTTTAAGAGGGTCTGTACCTCCTTTTATTATGGGTGTCTTCACCTCATTGCTCTTCTTTATATGTTGTCTATATGACTTAGTCCAGGTTATTTTTAAATGTCCTGTTAGAACAATAGATGGCTTTTTTTTGTAGTGGCTACATAATAATTATAACTAAAGTACATTATCAGCCCTAGGGCATAATCTGTTTTCAGATGCAATATACAGGAACTAATCTTTATGTTCTTCGATGTAACTTTTTCCCATTTTAAAAAGCAATTATGTGGATCTGACTGTATTTTGCCACTGTTCAAACCTTTTAAACAAGAATCAGTGGTGCGTAAAGCAATTTGTAAACAGCAATTCAAAGCTGGCCGCTAGACACCAGGACCAGCGTGTCAGCTTTGCTGAAAGGAGAACTGAGTACAGAAATTAAATCTGCTCATAAGAAATTATCTGCTTTAATTCAGATGATGGATAATACGGTCAAAAATGTATGTCCTTTGTAAAAAGTATGGGCAATCGGCTGTGATGTTGCACTCCAAACGCCAACAATATGGCTTAGCAGCATGTTGATGACATTCACAGATGGACCAGGCTAAACTGGGAGGAATTGCAACCATAATTCAGGATTGTAGCCAGCCTTAGCCTGCTTAGGCAAGTCTGAGAAACCATTTTTTGCTGCACCCTGCCCTGATCATAAGTCACCATAATCACATAGACACAGCCGTAAGTAGGCATTTTAGCATGCGGGGTGAGCAAGGATATTTGCGCTCCCTAGAGGCAATGGGGCGGGGGGGGCTGTGGGGTCATAACCCTCCCTCTCCCCCCAGATTTCTGCCTTCCATTTAGCACAGAAATTTTCAAATGGGGAATGCCCCACAATTTGAAAACCATCACCTCCTACCAGGAGCAAGCGGATCAGAAGCTGATGGGAGCCACTCGGGCCCCTGGCTGTCTACGCTCTGGCTCTCCAGTCTTTGCATGGCCAAGTGCTCTCCAGGCTCTTGCCTCTCTCCCGAAGGAGCCCAGAGCCAACCAGTGAAATCCCCTGGAGCTGGTCCCTGCCCACAGAGCCTGGCTGCCATGAGATGCTCCCCTGCCGGGAGCCAGCCCCGCCTGTGGAGCAGCAACAGAGTCAGGAGCACCAGGGCTGTGGTCAGTGAGTGCCTTGGGCTGCTGGGCAGCCAGCTAGGGCCCCGACTCCCACAGAGTGGAGAACCAGGGGTCCTAACAGACCGGGCAGCTCCCACCAGCTACTGATCCACTGGCTCCTGGCAGGAGGCGATGGGTTTCAAACTGGAGGGCATGTCCTTTTGAAAACCTTTGAGCTAAATGGAAGGCAGAAAAAGGGGGATAATCCTTCATGACCCACTACGCTGCCCCATTTCCCCTCTCAACACAGCTTTGCACCCTGGGCCGCTGCCCCACTCGCCCCACCTTGGTTACAGTCTGTATATCGCTATGCACAAACTTAGGTTCAGTGGCATCCTGGGGTGGCAGACAGGAAATTCTCCACTTGAATATTAACATATGGAGGTTTTTAAGATAATAGTAATATACTGGGTGTGTCATTCATTTTTCTTGTACTGGGAAACACTTACAGTGTTTGTCAGTTTCAGCTTGTCTGAGATTGTACCCACATTTTCAGTGTTCAGCACATCCAGGCACCGACAACCCAGAACTTCATTGTGGATGTTGCCAGGAGAATCTGGAAGTTTTAGCAGCTGGATGGGGACAATCGGGGCTTTTGGCACTTGGGGAGTTGGAGGCGGTAATTTAGGACTGAGGGATAAGCACATGGGTTAAAATTTTTCAGTCATCTGTGACATGGGAAGTGATAATGCACTTTAGCATCTAAGTCCCATAAGCTGAATATTTCTGCTAAGATGCTGATCGCCATTCATGGTCAAAGCCCTGCCATCAGCCCTCTCCTTTTTATACTGAAGGAGATGGAGCACGATGGCTGATCTCTCTGCTGTGAGTGCATGGCCAGAAAAGAGGCAGTCTCTCAGGTATCCAGGTCTTGATCCTATTAGGGCTTTGCAGATTAAACCGTTAGTCTGAATTCCACCTAGAAATGTCCAGGGACACAGTGCGGACCCCAGAGCGAGGGTGGAATGTCTTCCTGACATGAAACTTCACTTATTAACTAGGCAGCTGCTTTGTGTTCTAGGCCCAGAATGAGCGGCCTTCTTATGTAGCCTGTATACAGTACGTTGTAGTAATCTCATCTCTGATCCAAGTGTTCTGAATGGCATAAACACCAAAGACCATCACAGACCTTCCCAGCTCCCCTTCCCAGTGCAAGACGCACTTCTTCACCTTCTCTGCCACAGACACGGAGCCCCGAGCCAAAACATTTCAGCTCTGTTCAACAAACTGAAATGTTCTAGTCTTAACTGACCTGGCCCAGGATGAAAATGAAAATTTTTATTTTTGTTTCCATTGCAAAACCCATTCCAACAAAGATCTCATTGCAATGCTTTGGGGTTCAACACAGACCAGTCTCCACCTGCCCTATATCCCTGGGTGCCTCTGTGCTGTGCAGATCTGATTCAGAGCCCTGAATCCAGCAGCCTGCTCGCAGCCCAGTAGCTGGGTTAGTGCTTGCAGGGTGGCACCAGCATCCTCCCAGCCCCACGTTTCCCCAAAACTGTCTGCACTGCAGAGTCCTGTCCTTCTGACTGTAGCACTCACAGAACCTCAGTAAGTTTGCTACTCCTTTAAAGAGACAGTACACAGCACCAACCAATTCATTTAGCTGAGGACTCTCACTTCTCTTTAGCACTGAGATGGTTTGTAGTAAAACCAAAAATAAGTTTATTAACAAAGAAGTGATTGCTAGTAAGAGTGAAAGAGAGATGAAAAGTTACAAACAAAACACACTTTCTAGTGACTACATTTAACTTCAGCAAGTTACAGTCTTGATCTAAGCAGTTTTCTCACCAATATTCAGTTCCTAGAGTCTTCCAACCAATCAGTTGAAAGGTTCCACTTTTCTCAGATGTACAAGAGCTCCTACCTCTTATCTATGCCCAGTAATGGATTCCACAATGGTTTTTTGCTTTCCCTTATATTTCCCAAAACTCACAGTTTCATCCCCAGACTCAGGATGATCTCATGCTGTTCTTCCCTTCCTGTGGACT
The DNA here is from genome assembly GCF_003597395.2 of Chelonoidis abingdonii. Classification (NCBI taxonomy): domain Eukaryota; kingdom Metazoa; phylum Chordata; order Testudines; family Testudinidae; genus Chelonoidis; species Chelonoidis abingdonii. The sequence goes on along the minus strand of NC_133770.1, from coordinate 20,116,182 downwards.
TTCCAGCCTCCTGCAGATTTGTGTGTAAACGAGGCTTCCATTGTTTTGATTCCAGAAGAGTTATGTACATTGGAGACATTTAGATAGCAATAATGTTCCCTCTTGTCTGTGAGAAACCTGTTTCTCCCTTCGCTTGATCACAGACTTTAAAGTAGAATATCAGTGAGTATCCATAATTACTCATACAGCGTTAATACATACATTTCTCAAAGATAGTTAATCACCATTGTGCCATTGGCTTTCATACAAGACTTTACTTAGTATAGTAATATTGTATAAATCAGTTGATTGAACTGATTATTCTTTGGGGTTTGGGACCTCTGTTTTCCTCCTGGGGTGTCTGGACCCTGATCGTCACATTACTGCAATAAATAATAAGAATGCAGAGTATTCCACTTAGGGATCTGAGGCAAAAAACAGTACTTGGTCCTGCTAGTGAAGGCAGGGGGCTGGACCCGATGATCTTTTGAGGTCCCTTCCAGTTCTAGGAGATAGGTATATCTCCAATTATTATTATTATTCAAGTGTATTACTTTGCAAACTACTAGTTTTCATTCGGTCCTACAATCTGCTGTGTAGGACCAGACACAGCTAACTGGGTAAGCATCCTTTCCTGGTTCCTTTTGTAAAAGTTGTTTTAAACCTCCAATTTTCTTCTAATTTCTAAAACTGTGCAAACTTCATTATCTTACCTAGAGCCCTGGGAGTTAGGATTTCCCAATGCTCACTGCAAATGCCAATTACCATTGTCAAAAAAGGAGCATTCCCCTGAAAGCACCAGTCCTAGGAGCCATTCATTTTGAATGGTCTGAAGAAGTGCTATAACAAGGGTAATTAAATTAGAATGGTACTTAATAGATAGGGTTAGAAGTAGGGAAGTACAGGAGCCTTAATTATATCTGACAGGTAGATGTTCCTGCGCATCAATGTAGCTCTTGACTATTTTCCACTGGCATATATATTGCTGCTCAATATATGGTGTGAGAAGCAGAATTCTGAATGTGTCTTTTGGCAGTTTGGATGCAGGATTTTACTTATGTTTGGGAGTGTTTGGACCTCATCTTCTAGTTGGGTGTACCTAGTTTGCAGATGGCTAGTGTCAGAAGGAGGATGGCCTTGTGGCTGAGGCACCAGTGTGGAACAGTGCTGATTTGGGTTCAATTCTTGCTTCTATCACCGACCTCTGATAACCCTGGGAAGTCTTTCTGGGGGGAATGGGGATTCTGCAAGGGTTTTGTGAAGATAAGTTTTTGAAGCACTCAGATAATGTTATTTACATTGAAAAAGCACCCAAAGACCTCAATCTAATGGGACTTCTCTGTAGTAAGTGTTGTACAAACGTAGAAGAAGAAGATACAATCCCTGCCTAATGATCTGGAAGACAAAATGCAGATGAAGGGAAAGGACTGGACTCTTCTGACCAATGACCACCTACCTGTCATGTATCCCACTCTACCAAGATCCAGAGCCTCTCAGGTACTTTAGGGGAAGAGAGAGGATTAATATGAGTTGCTCTAGCAATCAACCTAGATGCTTGCCAAGTGTAACAAGAAAATGAGTGGCAAAGGAGCTTACAAGGACAGCCAGGGAGTGTAGTACAAACAACAGAGGGGTGCGAACAAGGCAGCAGTTTGGAGACTCAGTAGTATCCATGTCTGAGGCTAAACTGGGACCCAAGTTCAGTCTGGAGGAGATATTTAGTGAGGTTAGTGCAGGGCAGGGGGAGCTGTCAGTGGTCCATGCTGGGAAGAATCCAGCAGACGGAGAAAAGACAAAGACAGTTTCTTCCTATGACACCCAACAGCAGCCTCCATGCTATCTACTGCCACCACACACTGAAGCCTCTGTAGGTATGTCTGAAGAAATGTTGTTGTTTTAGGCTTTTAGGGCAGAAACGTAGCTGTCTCAACTTAGGACAGACAGTATCTGTTGTTCTGGGGGGTTTTAAGCAAAAGACTTGCTACTTTTCCACTGTCTCCTTCCAAAAGTCTTTACTAATTCAACACAATTTGTTAAATTTTAAATTGTGTTTCTGTTTTCCATCCCAAATGTCAGTTTATACCAGGGGTAGGCAACCTATGGCACGCCTGCCAAAGGCGGCAAGCGAGCTGATTTTCAGTGGCACTCACACTGCCCGGGTCCTGGACACCGGTCCGGGAGGCTCTGCATTTTAATTTAATTTTAAATTAAGCTTCTTAAACATTTTAAAAACCTTATTTACTTTACATACAACAATAATTTAGTTATAGATTATAGACTTATAGAAAGAGACCTTCTAAAAACGTTAAAATGTATTACTGGCACGTGAAACCTTAAATTAGAGTGAATAAATGAAGACTCAGCAAAGCACTTCTGGAAGGTTGCCGACCCTTTGTTTATACCTTTCAAGTGTGGCCAAGATAGTTAACATTCTATTTAATACAGATCTCTAAAATATAGCCATTTTCCTCTAAAAAACTTTGTATTTTCTGCTAAGCCTGACCTTGAGGTATCCTTGTTGAAAGTCAAATCAGCATCTGGTGCTACAGAGAAAACGTTTACTGTGGGCAAGGACAGGTGAAGGAGGTAACGTAGTTTCTGAACTGCCCTTTGACCTTTTTCTCTAATGAATCCCATTCTCCCCCACCTTGAATGAAGCAACTGACATCTGGCACGTTCTGCTGGTGAATTAACATATGCACATAGAACTGCAAACAGCTGGCTCAAAGGAGTTTATTTGGGGCTTACTAAATAAGGCTTATTCTCATGGGAGAATATTTGAATCATTTCTTCTGTTGTAGTTGCAGTGTGCAATAACAACTTGTAGGTCTGAGCCAAAGGAAAAGGGCCAGACTGGGGCGCGCAAGTCTGGACAAAAGATGTTTGGACTCTACAGTTCAATGTCTGAAATCCTATGTAAACCAACCTCCTTTGCCCATGGCCAAGTGAATGTGGCCGACAGTTTAGGACTGGAATAAACAGCAAGGGTTTCTTCAGCAGGGTATTGCTGTCCTTGCACCCAGGCCTGTAAGTGTGTGAATTGGAGGGTATATTTTCCACTCTCCAGGGATTAACAATCCCTCCTGATTCCTCCTGTATTACGTTTCTCTTGGCAGGTTGTACTTCTGGTCAGTTTTATAGTTTTATTTTTCCTCTGCTTCCTGCTATAAGTGTGAACACACACGCATTAGACTCACTGGGGCCCAGGGCAGAAAGCCCAAGCCCTGCCTCATGGGGTTGAAACCTTAACCCTGAGCCCCGCCACATGGGACTGAAGCTGAAGCCTGAGCAATGTAGCTTTGTGGAAGCCCCTGTGGCATGAGGCCCCAGGCAATTGCCCTGCTTGCTACCCTTTACTGCTGGCCCTGGCTTTTATATGAAGAAAACCGGTTATTGTGGCACAGGTGGGCTGTCGAGTTTCTATAGCATGTTGGGGGAGGTCTCAGAAAGAAAAAGATTGAGAACCCCTGCCCTAGGAGAAGCCTTGCCTGGGGAGAAGGCTTGGGTCAGGCTTTGTAGTCTTACTGCTCATTTGTTGGTTTGTAAAGTCAAATCTCAGGGAGATGGGGAGTTCTGACCTTCGGCAAAGTGTGAGGAGTGAGTCATAGAGCCAGTGGGGAAGCACCTGCTCATACTACCTTATTTCCTACCATGTTTCCTTTCCCTTGAGTGGACAGTTCACTGTGTTCTTCACTGGTATTTATGAGGCAGAAATAATGCACTAGTGATGACACAAATGCTTTCTTCTATTCCATCTTGCCCTGTGCACAGCCTCCTCTCTTGTTTCCCTGTCTGTATCATCTGAACTCCTGGCTTGAAAACCTTAGCATGAATAGGAAAAGAGCTGCAAATCCTGTCGCTCATAGACAGCAAAAGGAAGTCGTTTAAGACAGATTTGCCAAGTAATAATTTGTCACTTTGTAGAAGCAAAATTTCCTATTAGCTAGACATGCAGCAAGCTACCTACAATTAATCCACATAGCACCTATATGGGATGCCCTATGACTGAGGCCCTTGGGCATGCAGTGAGGCCAACCAATCAGCAAGAGTCTTGGGTTTGAATTTGCTTTGAGACTGTTGCTTTCAGCAATGAGAGTGCTGGATGATTTGTTACAGATTGGGTTAAATCTCATCGAAGCTGCCTTTCATTCCGGACAAGTGCAAAAAGAAATCAAGCTCCTTTATGGAACCAGATAGCAGAAACAATAGGCATCAATCCTAAAATACAGGCACCTGGGCAAGTCTTGAGTACATGCTGAATCAAGTGACGCAAAGGTTTCCCTGGGCACTGGTATAGCAAATGGAGGGGCTAGGGCGTTAATTGGTGGAGCTATGTGTGTCTGTTGGTGTGAAAGAAATAGCAGAAATACCACAGAGGGACACAGAGAAGGAGCAGAAAGCCAAGGAGACAGCCAGAATAAGCACTATAGAGCAGTGGTTCCCAGACTTCAACAACCTATGAACACCTTTCACTAAAATGTCCAGTCTCGCAAACCCCCTCCTAAAAATGAATATTTCCAGGGATTTTCTCCTTTATCTGCGTATAAATTATAAAAGCAGTGATCTGGGAAATATAAAGTTTATTTTTATGACATGCATATTACACACTATTTAATTATTATTATTATTTATTATTTATTACAGTATTTTTATTACATTATGAAAACGGCAACACTCTTACAAGATCTCACTTTTGTAGCTTGTATCACTTTGAATAAGTCTGTTATAAGACAAGGCTCCTATGTTTCCCCATGGAGTATCAGATGTGAAACAGCATGAAGGTATCTAAGAAGCCAACTCAGAAGAGTTCCTCCTATACAAGCATTCAGGTCTTGAGCAGTCCAGGCAAACAATGCACGTTACAACAAAGCTTAAACTTGTTCTTCATAATAATTTTAAAAACAATACTAGCTGCCTATTTAATTTTAAAAACAGCAAAAAAATATCCACCTTCCTTTCCATTTCTTACAAGGAGTCTTGAAGTTTAAAACTCCTCATTGTGATAGATATACTTGCTTTGATCTGCTTAGCTCTTAGAAGTCCAAGGGCTCCGGTCTGCTGGCCCCATGATGCGCAGGATTCCTAGAGACAGCGCTGCCCGACATTATGGATTTTTTTCCCAAGAACCCCCTGTAACATTTCACAAACCCCCAGGGGTTCATGAACCCCAGTTTGGGAACCCCTGCTATAGAGGATAGCCCAGTGAGAGAACTTTATTGGGATGAGCACTGGCTGAAAAGAGGTTTGAAAGCGTGAGCAAAGAAATCTCCTGTTTGATCCCTGTTGTGTTTAGCAAAGAGACTTTGCCCATTCTTTGTAAGTAAACAGGATTGCATTAAAGAGATATCTGACTCTACTGTCTAACTGTTCAGGTCTAAAAATGTGTAACAATAGACTACTGTGGTGTCCAGAATTAACTGGAACTGGCTTTTAAGAAAGTTCTTCTATCTGGGAATATATTGGTAGGGAGAAAGATCTTGCTGAGAAGTATCAAGTTGTGCCATAGCGTAGTACAGTGAAGCAACAGTGTATATTTATTATTATTGTTCTTCTCTTTCTATCCCATATCCCCTGTGTTGTCTGTCACTATTTGTTGTATCTGTGCTCAGATTATATACTCCTAAGAGTAGGGTCCATGTATTTGTCTTTATTCTGCAAATCCACTGCAAGCCTTGGGTGCTGTAAAAACAACAATTAACCATGTTGTTAATTTCATTGTCTGCTTACACTGATCTATTTTTCTCCATATAAAAAAGCTCATAAAAGTGGCTTTTGCAAAACTACTACTAAAATCCTCAGAACTTTACAATCTCAGAATTTAGCAAGTAAGGCCAGTCAGTGTAACTCGTCCTACAACACAATGAGTTATTGAATTACTGCAAAACTCTATCACTGTCTCCGTCTTTAGGGACCAGACCTGCTTCTGTAGGTGTGATAATGGCACAGTTCCATTTACCTTCCTTTGACAGGCAGTAGTTCCTCCTCTATCATTTTAATTGTTCCCCCTGAGAAGATGGCAGCAGGCACTATGCTGCCACTTGACATGTTGTACATCCAGGTAAAAAGGGATTCCTCCAACCCTTTGCAAGGTAGCCTAGTCTAATGGATAAGGCAATGGACTGGCAGCCCTTAGCCTGATTTCTGCCACTGATCTGATGTGTGACCAACTCATTCCATCTGTCTGTGCCTCGGTTTCCACTCTCACATTGCCTCTTCCTTGTCTCTTTTAGATTGAAACCCCTTTGGGGCAGGGACTGTCTCTTACTGTTTGTTTCAAGTGCTTAGCACCAGGGGACCTCAGTCTCAAGTGGGGCCTCTTGCCATTACTGTAATGCATCTAATTGTGATAAAAATAAATTAATAAATGTGTTAGTCTCTAAGGTGCCACAAGGACTCCTCTTTGTTTTTGCTGATAACAGACTAACACGGCTACCACTCTGAAACCTAATATCAGAGGGGTAGCCGTGTTAGTCTGGATCTGTAAAAGCAGCAGAGAATCCTGTGGCACCTTATAGACTAACAGATGTTTTGGAGCGTGAGCTTTTGTGGGTGAATACCCACTTCGTCAGATGAACTGAAGCTCAGCAGTTTCTCTTTGAAGTCTGGTCCTGAAGTTTTTTGCTGCTGCAGGATGGCCACCTTAAGGTCTGCTATAGTGTGGCCAGGGAGGTTGAAGTGCTCTCCTACAGGTTTTTGTATATTGCCATTCCTGATGATATCTGATTTGTGTCCATTTATCCTTTTCCGTAGTGACTGTCCAGTTTGGCCGATGTACATAGCAGAGGGGCATTGCTGGCATATGATGGCGTATATTACATTGGTGGACGTGCAGGTGAATGAACCAGTGATGGTGTGGCTGATCTGGTTAGGTCCTGTGATGGTGTCGCTGGTGTAGATATGTGGGCAGAGTTGGCATCGAGGTTTGTTGCATGGATTGGTTCCTGAGCTAGAGTTACTATGGTGCGGTGTGCAGTTGCTGGTGAGAATACGTTTCAGGTTGGCAGGTTGTCTGTGGGCAAGGATTGGCCTGCCACCCAAGACCTGTGAAAGTGTGGGATCATTGTCCAGGATGGGTTGTAGATCCCTGATGATGCGTTGGAGGGGTTTTAGCTGGGGCTGTATGTGATGGCCAGTGGAGTCCTGTTGGTTTCTTTCTTGGGTTTGTCTTGCAGTAGGAGGCTTCTGGGTACACGTCTGGCTCTGTTGATCTGTTTCCTATTTCCTCGTGCGGGTATTGTAGTTTTGAGAATGCTTGGTGGAGATTTTGTAGGTGTTGGTCTCTGTCTGAGGGGTTAGAGCAGATGCGGTTGTACCTCAGTGCTTGGCTGTAGACAATGGATCGTGTGATGTGCCCGGGATGGAAGCTGGAGGCATGAAGGTAGGCATAGCGGTCGGTAGGTTTTCGATATAGGGTGGTGTTAATGTGACCATCACTTATTTGCACCGTGGTGTCTAGAAAGTGGACCTCCCGTGTAGATTGGTCCAGGCTGAGGTTGATGGTGGGGTGGAAGTTGTTGAAAATGGTGGTGGAATTTTTCTAGAGTCTCCTTCCCATGGGTCCAGATGATGAAGATGTCATCAATGTAGCGTAGGTAGAGAAGGGGCGTGAGTGGACGAGAGCTGAGGAAGCGTTGTTCCAGGTCAGCCATAAAAATATTGGCATATTGTGGGGCCATGCGGGTGCCCATAGCAGTGCCACTGATCTGGAGATATATATTGTCATCAAACTTGAAATAGTTGTGTGTGAGTATAAAGGCACAGAGCTCAGCAGCCAGTTGTGCTGTGGCATCATCAGGGATACTGTTCCTGACAGCTTGTATTCCATCTGTGTGTGGGATGTTTGTGTAGAGAGCCTCTACATCCATGGTGGCTAGGATGGTGTTTTCTGGGAGGTGACCAATGCATTGTAGTTTCCTCAGGAAATCAGTGGTGTCACGGAGATAGCTGGGAGTGCTGGTGGCATAGGGTCTGAGTAGAGAGTCCACATATCCAGACAGTCTTCAGTGAGAGTGCCAATGCCCGAGATGATGGGGCGTCCAGGATTTCCGGGTTTGTGGATCTTGGGTAGTAGATAGAATAACCCTGGTCGGGGCTCTAAGGGTATGTTGATTTGTTCCGGTGTTAGTGTAGGGAGTGTCCTGAGTAGATGGTGCAGTTTCTTAGTGTATTCCTCAGTGGGATCTGAGGGAAGTGGCCTGTAGAATTTGGTATTGGAGAGTTGTCTGGGCGGCCTCCTTTTGGTAGTCAGACCTGTTCATGATGACAACAGCACCTCCTTTATCAGCCTTTGATGATAATGTCAGGGTGGTTTCTGAGGCTGTGGATGGCATTGCGTTCTGCACGACTTAGGTTATGAGGCAAGCGGTGTTTTTTTTCACGATTTCTGCCTGTGCACGTCGGCGGAAGCATTCAATGTATAGGTCCAGACTGTCATTTCGACCCTCAGGAGGAGTCCATGTGGAGTTCTTCTTCTTGTGCTGTTGGTGGGAGGGTACCTGTGTATCAGTGCACTGTTCAGTGTTGTCCTGGAAGTATTCTTTGAGTCGTAGACGGCGAAAGTAGGCTTCCAGATCGCCACAGAACTGTATCATGTTGGTGGGGGTGGCAGGGCAGAAAGAGAGTCCCCGAGATAGGACAGACTTTTCTTCTGGGCTGAGTGTGTAGTTGGATAGATTGACGATATTGCTGGGTGGGTTAGGGTACTACGGTTGTGTCCCCATGTGGCAGGTAGGAGTTTAGACAGCTTACAGTCCTTTTTCCTTTGTAGAGAGGTGAAGTGAGTAATGTAGATCTCCTGTCTTATTTTAGTGAAGTCCGTTTTTATGGAAGTTTGGTTATTAATGAAAGTCTCCAGGTTGGAGAGCTCTTTTTTTGATGTTTTCCTGTTTGCTGTATAGGATGCTGATCAGGTGGTTCCTCAGTTTCTTTGATAGAGTATGGCATAATCTCTCACTGTGGTCTGTGTAGTATGTAGATAGCAGTGGATTTTTTACCTTTTAGTCCATTTGGTATGATGTCCATCCGTTTGCATTTGGAAAGGAAGATGATATCTGTCTGTATTTGTGCAAGTTTCTTTCCACTCCATACGGCTAAATGCAGTGCCTTGCATGGTGTCAAGTATCAGAGGGGTAGCCTAAACTGTCTGTTTTACTGGCTGGCTAAAAGTCGCTGTTGGTCGGAAGAGGGGTTGAGGGCCGAACTCCCCGTGACAAGGTATATATATGCTAGCAAGCAGCAGAGATACGAGGTTAGTTCAATCAGGGAGGATGGGGCCTGTTCTAGCATAGAGGTGTGAAAACCCAAGAGGGAGAAACTGTCTGTACTGGCAACCATTCAGCAGTCTTGTTTAGTCCGCAGAGGCTGAATGGTCGTCAATTTGGCAAGATGAACTGAAGCTCAGCAGTTTCTCTTTGAAGTCTGGTCCTGAATTTTTTTTTGCTGCAGGACTTGGCCACCTTAAGGTCTGCTATAGTGTGGCCAGGGAGGTCGACGTGCTCTCCTACAGGTTTTTTTGTATATTGCCATTCCTGATATCTGATTTGTGTCCATTTATCCTTTTCCGTAGTGACTGTCCAGTTTGGCCGATGTACATAGCAGAGGGGCATTGCTGGCATATGATGGCATATATTACGTTGGTGGACGTGATCAGCGTGCCTTCTTCTATTGCCAAGATCCTGGATAAGCAAATCCTTGTACAAAATGTTTTTTTTCCCCTCCTCCTGTCCCATCCCCATCCTGGAACTGGAGGGGATAAGTGGTAACTGAACATAAGAAATGGATTTTTCTATAGTTCTACAGTGAATTGTAAGAGTGGTGGACAGATCCGCATGCCTCAAAAGCCCTGTCTTCATTAGTGACACTTTCAAAAGCTTCTCATTGTTGCTGATACTGGTTCAGCCCCAGTGGGCTTTAGTGACTTTGGGAGAGCTAATGTAGCTAGATTGCTGGCTACAGCACCACTGTGCACATCAACGGCATCATCCAACCCTACTCACAGCAGCTCTAACTGATCTGGTCCTGGGAAGAGCGGTAGCAGCCAGCAGCCCACCCACACTAGAGTTCTCAGTGTTGTTAGAATCCCACTACTGGGCTGGTGTTAGAGTGGGAATTTTTTGAAACGTGTCCCTAATGTGGGCTGGGCCTAAAGAAGCAAACATGGTTGAACATCAGTTGTCCTTTGAACAAGGTTTCTGCGATTAATATCACTTTTATTCTCCATTGCCTTGTACCGGGTCTAATCATTTATACCTAAACAGATTGGGAGTCAAGTGCTGATTTGATCAAAATGTTTCATTTCAATAGCATTGAAATATTCTTAATGTAATAAGATTTAAAAAAAAATTGTTGGACAGAAATAAAGAAGTAGGATTGAAATGATTCAAAACAAAATATTCTGTTGAAAATTTAATCAAAAGTGGCATGTTCCCACAAAACATTTTGATTTCAGTGGAGCAGCACTTTCCAACAGAAAACTGTGCCAACAAAAAAAAAGTCAAGACTGCTCTAAGCACATTACCGTCTTTCTCTGACACGTACTTCATGTTCAGTTGTATTTTGGCTATTTGATTCCAACAAAAACAACTGCAAACATACATACTGATCTGTGCTTCTTGTTGTTGTAAAGATTGAGAGCTCCTTTTCTCACATGAGCATTATATGACACAGAGCTGCAGTGAAAGCTGACTTCATAAATGTGGCAGTTGTCTATGAGAGTTCCGGGATAGATCTCTTTACACTGTGGCCTTCCTTTGAGCATCACGCTTTAAATGTCAAAATGATAAAGGATTTGAACTGCAGTGTGGAAGCTCTGTTTAGGTGGGATCAAATGTCAAGAGGCCAGTATAAGAATAAGACTTTGCATTTCTATATGCTTTGGGAGCCAGTCTCTCAAACACTTTAAAAATGTTTAGCTTACTACCTCCATGAGCAGGGAAATACCTACATCTTACAGGTGGGAAAATTGTCATAGCAGCGTTAAGTGATTTTCCAGTCACACACAGGAAGTCTGTGGTAGACCCATATCGCCTGACTCCCATTCTCGGGCTTTAGCCACAACACGGTTCTCCCAGCCCATTTAAGATTATCCACTATTCAGCCAAGGTATGAAAGTACTTGCCCATAGTGCCATGCATCTTTGTCATATGTGCACTGTCTGGATGCTATGGGATAAACTTAACCCAGGATCTCTGATCTTGCATTACTTTGCCTTTGTGATTTTAACATTTCTTTTTCAAGGGCTCTCTAGCTTTTTGCCCACAGTTCTGTACATGCAAATAGTCTGAAAATGTGGTGTTTTGTGTGTGTTATCTTGATGGGGGTTTATTTCTAATGTATTCAGTATTTTTTTTTTATGGCTAGAAAATACTTGGGAATTATTTTTACCTTTGGAGACACATTGGGCATTACCTGATATGTCAATAATAGCTGCACCCCAGAGGGCAGAGCTTGTTCCATCGCATCAGCAACAACACTGTTCCTAATATACAAAAAGCTACATCCATTCCGGTGAAACGAGGTAAGTGCAGTTCTCCAGTAGCTCGCCAGCCAACTCCCACCAGGCTGTCTGTAGTTCTAAAGAATATACTTCGTAACTGGGGTAATGATCATGAAGTGAACAACTACACATACTGACAGTGAAAAGAGCACGGAAAGCACACCTGCTGCAGTGGCTAAGCAATACAAATCTATGTGAACAAATTGAAAAGCAAAGGCATATGGGAGGAACTCTTAACTCAGCACAAAGAAGAAATTTCTCAAACTGAAAAGACTGCATTGAAAAATATATATCATCAAGGAAGAGGAAACACTTTGGGTGAAATCCTGGCCCCAGGAAAATCAATGAGAGTTTTGCTCTTGGCTTCAGTGGCCCAGGCTTTCCCCTTCAGAAGATTATGGGTAGAGCTTTTCACAAATAGGAATTTCTGGCCTTCAGGAAATTCCAATATTTTGACATTTGTTTTGTCCCAAATAGAAACAAAGTCAAAATAGTGAAAATTTTCACAAAACAGAAAGTTCCATAGAAATATTAAGAAATTTCAAAATGTTTTGTGGCAGTACAGTCAGGGGGAGGACTGTGTTGTATCATGGGAGATATAGTCTAGCCAAGGAGACCAGTCATAAAGGGGAATGGGGGCATGTGGGACCTGAACTACAACTCCCATAATGCACTGCAACAGCTCAGACAGATGCAGATTTAAGTTGAACTGACCCAAAATGAAATGACTTACTATGCTTTGACAAACTGAAATGAAATCTTTTGTTTTGATTTTTCCTTATAGATTTTGGCAAAAATCAACTTTGTCCCGTGATTTTTTTTTTTCCAGAAGCTGCATTTTCTGCTGAAAAAAACGTGGGAAAAAATTCTCAACTAATTTTAGTAATGCGAATTTGACAGACTAATTTTAAGTTAAATGCTCAGCTCCTTCTGGACCACTAGATAGTCATGAATCAACCCCACCCTAGCCATTTTACTAGTGTAACTAGGAAGGAGTACTGCGGAAAGAAATCTGGGAGGTCATAGTGGATCACAAGCTAAAAATGAGTCTACAGTGTAACGCTGTTGCAAAAAAAGTAAACATCATTCTGGTATGTATTAGCAGGAGTGTTGTAAGCAAGACATGAGAAGTAATTCTTCTGCTCTACTCTGCACTAATTAGTCGTCATCTGGAGTATTGTGTCCAGTTCTGGGTGCCACATTTCAGGAAAGATGTGGATAAATTGGAGAAAGTTCAGAAAAGAGCAACAAAAATGATTAAAGGTCTAATGAACATAACCTATGAGGGAAGATTGAAAAAACTGGGTTTGTTTAGTCTGGAGAAGAGAAGACTGAGAGGGGACATAACAATTTTCAAGAACATAAAAGGTTATTACAAGGAAGAGGGAGAAAAATTGTTCTTAACATCTGAGGATAGGACAAGAAGCAATGGGCTTAAACTGCAACAAGGGGGGTTTAAGTTGGACATTAGGAAAAATTTCCTGTCAGAGTGATTACGCACTGGAATGAATTGCCTAGGGAGGTTGTGAAATCTCCATCAGTGGGGATTTTTAAGAGCAAGTTGGACAAACACCTGTCAGGAATGGTTCAGATAATACTTAGTCCTGCCTTGCGTGCAGAGGACTAGACGAGATGACCTCTTGAGTTTTCTTCCAGTTTTACGATTCTTAAATGGGAAGATCTGGCTAATTGTTAGTATGAGTGAAAAGGAGCTGGGGGTTACAGTGGTTCACAAATTGACTGTGAGTCAACAATGTGATGCAACTGCAAAAAAGGCTAATATCATTCTGAGGTGTATTAACTGGAGTGTCGATGTAAAACAAAATTGCCCTGCTCCACTTGGCACAGGTGGAGTATTGTGTCCAATTCTGGATGCCACATTTTAGGAAAGATGCAGACAAACTGGATACGTCTAGAGGAGAGCAACAAAAATGATAAAAGGTTTAGAAAGCCTGACCTATGAGGAAAAGTTAAAAAAACTGGGCACGTTTAGTCTTGAGAAAAGAAGATGGGGGGGCAGATAACTGTCTTCAAATATGTTAAGGGCTGGTATAAAGAGGACAGTGATCAATTGTTCAATGAAGGTAGGACAAGAAGTAATGGGCTTAATTTGCCGCAAGGAAGATTTGTTAGAAAGTTTTTCCTAATATCTAACTCTAAGGGTAGTTCAGCTCTGGAATAGGTTTCCAAGAGAGGTTTTGGAATCCCCATCATTGAAGGCTTTTAAAAACAGGTTGGAAAACACCTGTCAGGGTGCTCTAGGTTTATTGGTCCTGCCACAGCACAAGACTGATGACTTCTTGAGGTTCCTTCCAGCCCTACATGTCTATGATTCCATTTGGAACACAGTCATGTCTATAGCTAGTTATAGATCCATTTTCTATTTTAATACACATAATTATAAATTATTGCCAAGAGAAGATTCAATTTTTATATTTTCTTCAGTCAAAGAAAAAGGGGCACCTGGGTGGGTGGAACTATTTCGAGTAAAAGTATCCTTTTATTGGGTTTATTTTATGCCTTAAAGTATGCATTTGCTGAGAGATTACACCTTGGTAAACAGAATTCTTGTCATAATAGTTGTATATACCAAATCAAAATAAATGATGTAGTTCAGAATGCCTTCTTCAGAACTTTTCAAGGGTGTGGACTAGATACAACTATGATCTAGTGCAGGGGTTGGCAGCCTTTCAGAAGTGGTGTGCTGAGTCTTCGTTTATTCACTGTAATTGAAGCTTTCATGTGCCAGTAATACATTTTAACGTTTTTAGATGGTCTCTTTCTGTAAGTCTATAATATATAACAAAACTATTGGTGTATGTAAAGTAAATAAGGTTTTTAAAATGTTTAAGAAGCTTAATTTAAAATTAAATTAAAATGCAGAGCCCCCAGGACAGGTGACCAGGACCCAGGCAATGTGAGTGCCACTGAAAATCAGCTCATGTGTCGCCTTCGGCACGCATGCCATAGGTTGCCTACTCTGATCTAATGGTTACAGCAAGAAACTTTGTGATGGAACTTCTGTATTTTCTTCCCAGTTTTTCCATTGACTTGTGTGAATCAGGGCATGTTAATTAACCTCTCTGTGTGCCAGGTTTCTCAGCTGTAAAATGGGGTTAATGATGTTCACCCATCTCATCAGGGTAGTTGTGTGAGTCAGGGAATGTGTGTAAGGCACTGAGATTCTTGGGTGAAAGGTTCTTTAAAGGTAAAGTATTATTTTACAAAATATCAGTCTATCACTAACTCCAAAAAACAGTTCTTCCCAAACTGACACAATTCTAGTCAGATATTGCTTAGTATTTTATTGCATCTTGACTGACTATCAGTTTTTAGTCTGAAGGGTGTATAGTTTTAATCCGGTCATTGATTTTTTTCTGTGACCTGTATAACGCAATGCCTTCTACAAGCCAAGGGATGACTGAATATCTGCAAGCATGCAAAAAACCTGACAAGCAAACATCAGTAATCACAACAGTAATACAGTGTGTGGAAATGGCTTATCAAATTGGTAATGCTTCTAGACATAGTATCAGGGCTGGTGGGATTTCCAATATGCCATGGGTTTCGAATTCCAGTTCTGCAGTCTGTCTATACTGTGTTTGGTTTTCAGACTACAAGTGTCTTTATCATCTGCACACAGAATAATTCCCTTCACTGTAAATTGCCATTAAACAAGATCATAGCGCTAAATTTTTTTGGAATCTGTTGTACCATTCTGTACCATTCTATGTGTATCACAGAAATGGTTGCATATACGTTTTATATAACTTGGTATATGGCCTAATGGTCTAAGCGTCAAGCTGTGTTTAAAAAAATAGATTGCCTTGCTGATTTGAACCACAGTCTATCCTTCACTCTTCCAAGGCAGACAAATTGTTATTGTGGATGGGAGGGCTGTATTGGACAAGACCTTAGAACCTATACAAAAACAACTGCTGTACACCTAACTCACCAAAGGAGAAAGGAAACGGGGAGGCCAAAAGAAACACTTTAAAGAGACCCTCATGATAAACATCAAGAGATGTGGCATTGATATCACACACTGGGAGACAGCAGGCCAGGATAGGGGTAACTGGCAAAGACTTGTCGGAGAGGGAACGTACACTTTTGAGGGAAATTGCCTTGCCCTGGTCACAGAAAAATGCCAGAAAAGAAAGGAAAGACAACTGTCATGCAGCAATCATGGCCCAACCCTGTCTTCCCACACCACCTACAACATCTCCCAATGAGCCTGTGGCTCCAGGATCAGACTCCTCAGTCACCAAAGGACCTATGAAAAATAAAATCTGTGAGACCTTGAGAGATCGCCAACAACAACAATTTATACACGGGTCTATGTAGAGGTCAACTCATCTCTTGAAGTGACTTAAGGCAAAAGCTAGCTGTACAAATGAAACATTTTTTTTTTTACATGTACACGGTATTACTCTCCATTATTACAGGTATGCTCCAACTTCAATATCTAAATATCCTATGCTGTAAAGTAGTTGAAATCACATCTGGCAAGCCTTAGTTGGTAACATAATGGACCCAAGAATTTAAGTTTGAGTGGAAGGCTACATAATGGAAGAATGTCTGTTCCCTCATCAGAATTGTTCCAATTAATTCTACATGCCATTTAAACTCTCTGAAGGTTATTACAAGAAATTCTTATCCCACATATCTGACAACTTTAAAATCCAGTTACTCAGTTGCCAATCAAATAAGAACCTTAACGGTGTATATGCTAGGCAATATGAGCTAAACTCAGCCATGCTGGGATAACTTTGGGTGGGTGTCACTGAATACATGTTTAAAATGATGAATATAGAGATACACATGTAAGTAAATGGTCCAGGCAGTTCAAATAAAGTCCACACATGTTGGTCAAGTTCCATGTCTCTTTCCTCAAGGCGGGTTTTATTAAACAAAAGATACAAAAGGCTCAGAGTAATACAAAACATGTAGACTTTCCTGCCTTTCTCAAAGTAGGAAGTGGGAGGACATAAATATCCTATTGACTATTTGTTCAACATCTTAATTAATGATCTGGATGAGGGGATGAATTGCACCCTCAGAAAGTTCGCAGATGGCACTAAGCTGCAGGGAGAGGTAGATATGTTGGAAGGTAGGAATAGCATCCAGAGTGACCTAGACAAATTGAAGGATTGGGCCAAAAGAAATCTGATGAGGTTCAACAAGGACAAGTGCAGAGTCCTGCATTTAGGACAGAAGAATCCCATGCACTGCTACGGGCTGAGGACCGACTGGCTAAGCAGCAGTTCTGCAGAAAAGGACCTGGGGACTATAGTAGACAAGAAGCTGGATATGAGTGTGCCCTTGTTGCAAAGAAGGCTAATGGCATATTGGGCTGCATTACTAGGAGCGTTGCCAGCAGATCAAGGGAAGTGATTATTCCCCTCTATTCGGCACTGGTGAGGCCAAATTTGGAGTACAGAAAGGATGTGGACAAATTGGAGACAGTCCAGGGGAGGGCAATGAAAATTATTAAGGGGCTGGAGCACATGACTTATGAGGAGAGGCTGAGGGAACTAGGCTTATTTAGTCTTCAGAGGAGAAGAGTAAGGGGGGATTTGATAGCAGCCTTCAACTACCTGAAGGGCAGTTTCAAAGAGAATGGAGCTAGGCTGTTCTCAGTGATGGCAGATGACAAAACAAGGAGCAACGGTCTCAAATTGCAGTGGGGGAGGTTTAGATTGGATATTAGGAAAAACTACTTCACTAGGAGGGTGTTAAAGCACTGGAATGGGTTACCTAGGGAGGTGGTGAAATCTTCATCCTTATAGGTTTGTAAGGCCTGGCTTGACAAAGCCCTGGCTAGGATGATTTAGTTGGTGTTGGTCCTGCTTTGAGCAGGAAGTTGGACTAGATGACCTCCTGAGGTCTCTTCCAACCCTAATCTTCTATGATTCTATAAGAGGTAGGAAGAGATGTCTTGGGGTGTTTTTGCCCCTCATTTTTATAGTCCAGTCACCCTTTGAAGTAGATTCTTCTGTGGATTACCCCTGAAAGCAAAGTTTCTTTCAAATAGAAAAGAAGGCAATGCGGAGTCTGGTGGTAAAGGTGGCTCCATGCTCTTTCTTCTCCCTGATTGTATGCTGAAATGCAGATTTGCGTTGTCTCCTGCCATTGCCCCCTTATGCTGCCTCAAGGACCCTGTTTACTCCTTATATATAAATTGAAGTAAACACATATTCCTTTATATAGGATAGATCTGTTTAACTACTTTGCCTAGTGAGGATTGTGTGGGTTTGAACATCATAGAGGAGGACTTCATAACTTCACATATAATGTTGCTACATAGATTTCACCATGATATTATTCACCAGCAAGTTATTAGTTTTCAAATGATACTCCAGAAGGCATCATTTGTACAAAGATTATTGCAGTAGTATGGAGGATGTAAATACAGGGTGCTTTAAGCCACAGAAATACTGGAGCTATATGTCAGGGCAAGGGTGTAGGCAGCCTGGCCTCAGGGATAATGTCAGGCCTGGGCTGAAGGGCCAGGAGCCAGTTACCAGGAATCAGGCTGGGTGGAAAGCCTGGAGATCAGAATCAAGAGACAAAGCGGAGGCCTGGGATCGAGAGTTAGTCACCAAGACTCAGGTCAAGTCAGGATAGTAGGAGGTTAGGATCTGGTGATAAAACCAGAGTGCTGCAACCAGGAGGCTTTTACCAAGGGTCAAGCCAAGAAAGGATACCAGGAAGTTAGGATCAGGGGACAAAACCAAAGAGCAGGAACTAGGGTCAGGCTGAGTCAGGACAGTAATAGGTCAGGATCAGCTGGCAGGAACAGCCCAGAAGTCCATGGCAAGGTGAAGCCCAGTTATACAGACAACATCCTGTTCCTCCTCTGACTTAAATAGGGTTGTGGCCCAGTCAAGAGCCTTGGATCTCTCCCAATAAAAGGGTAAGGGTGAGGCTTAGGCCCCAGTTAGGCTTCCTGGACTTCAGTCCCAGCTGCAGACTATGAACTGCTAGGTGGAGAATTGGAGTGTGATGATCCCCAGGACTCCCTATGGACCAGGTTTGAGATCCATGAGGCCTGACATCAAGTTAGGTAGGAACCCATGGTAATAACTGACCATCCTGGGGGGGAGAGATATCACAGTGGTTTGAGCATGGGCCTGATGAACCTAGCATTGAGTTCAATCATTGAGGGGGCCATTTAAGGAACCAGGGTAAAAATCTGTCTGGGGACTGGCCCTGCTTTGAGCAGGGGTTGGACTAGATGGCCTCCTGAGGTCCCTTCCAACCCTGATATTCTATCCCTAGAAAGAAGCATAATTGTGGCCCAGCTTGTGGTTGGAGATCCTTAAGAATAGCCTGAACTTTTTCTTGTAATTTATATCAGCCAACTTTGTTAGTGGTATGGCCACAATATCCAACTGAATCTTTGAAAGGTTACATTTCTCCTTATTTGCTTCATGCCCACGCTCAGACAGCCTCAAGCTCTTTTTAATCACTAGCTCCCCAGACCAGGATGTCATCCAAGTAACTCTGAATGCCAGGACTGTCTTGTAATATCTGGTCCATGGCTTGCTGTCAAATAGTGGGTGGGGCTGCTGTTCCAAACACTAGCCTGTTATATTGAAATGATCCCTGTGTGTGTTTCTTGTGAGGTTTGTCACTGTCTTAGATCTCCATTTGCAGATATGCTTGGGCTAAGTCGATCTTTCCACCCGCTAATGAAGCAAAATATCCCCCATTCAAGGTAAAGAACACTGAGCTGCATACAATACTAGGCTAATTGTAATCTTGAAATCACCACAGATACAGGCAGTCCCGTTCTTTTTCATCACTGGCTCTAAACGAGGCGCTCCAATTAACCTTGGATATACTTTTGGCTGTACTGCATAAGGTACTGAATAAGCTTTGCAAAATTTAGGAATTACTCCTTCTTCAAGTACAAATTTTGCTTTCATATGTTTCAAGGTTCAGTTCTGATACCACTCCAAAATACATCAGTTCCTGTCCAAAAGTTTGAGTAATTTTTATTTTGGCTAGGTCATAATTTTTTTTAAGCTTGCAGACACTTTATGCTTTACCAGGCCAACTGAATCTCTCTCAGCTAAGTAATGCATGACTCCCTCACTTAACAACATAGAGCTTTTGTATAGTGTCATATAGCGCCTCCATGATAATAATGCTGGAGCAAGGATTTCCCCTGTTAAGTTTTTAGAAGTACTGAGATTTTCTGCAACTTCACCTTCTTACATAGTCTCTGATAAGTCTGATATTACAGGAACAGCAGACGCTGTATTAAGCTCCATTTTAAACATTCTCCATGAACTCCATGTTGTCATCTGCACACTAATGAATCTGAAATTCTCTGGTATTTTCCTTGTGAGGTGGTGGTTGTGTGCTTTGCCCTGACCTGCACATCTTCTGTATGTGTCCAAATTACTTGCAATTTCTATAGGGTTTGTCCTTGAACTAACAACTATTTGCATTGAAAGTCTGTTTCCCACAAGGAATGCACACAGCCTTTGAGTGCTATCCAGAATGTGCTTTCTGCTTGACCCCCCAGTTTATCTGATGCCCAGATGTAATGATGCTGTTGCAACTATAAGATGGGTGCATAACTGGCTGGATAACCATACTCAGAGAGTAGTTATTAATGGTTCCCAGTCCTGCTGGAAAGGTATAACAAGTGAGGTTCCACAGGGGTCTGTTTTGGGACTGGCTCTGTTCAATATCTTCTTCAACGACTTAGATATTGGCATAAAAAGTATGCTTATTAAGTTTGCAGTTGATACCAAACTGGGAGGGATTGCAGCTGCTTTGGAATATAGGGTCATAATTCAAAATGATGTGGACAAATTGGAGAAATGGTCTAAGGTAAACAGGATGAAGTTTAATAAAGACAAATGCAAAGTTCTCCACTTAGGAAGGAACAATCAATTTCACACATACAGAATGGGATGAGACTGTCTAGGAAGGAGTACAGCAGAAAGGGATCTACGGGTTATAGCGGACCACAAGCTAAATATGAGTCAACAGTGTGATGCTGTTGCAAAAAAAGCAAACGTGATTCTGGGATGCATTAACAGGTGTGTTGTAAACAAGACACGAGAAGTCATTCTTCCGCTCTACTCTGCGCTGGTTAGGCCTCAACTGGAGTATTGTGTCCAGTTCTGGGCACCGCATTTCAAGAAAGATGTGGAGAAATTGGAGAGGGTCCAGAGAAGAGCAACAAGAATGATTAAAGGTCTTGAGAATATGACCTGTGAAGGAAGGCTGAAAGAATTGGGTTTGTTTAGCTGGGAAAAGAGAAGACTGAGAGGAGACATGATACCAATTTTCAGGTATCTAAAAGAGTGTCATAAGGAGGAGAGAGAAAACTTGTTCACCTTAGCCTCTAATGATAGAACAAGAAGCAATGGGCTTAAACTGCAGCAAGGGAGGTTTAGGTTGGATATTAGGAAAAAGTTTCTAACTGTCAGGGTGGTTAAACACTGGAATAAATTGCCTAGGGAGGTTGTGGAATCTCCATCTCTGGAAATATTTAAGACTAGGTTAGCTAAATGTCTATCAGGGGTGGTCTAAACCATATTTGGTCCTGCCATGAGGGCAGGAGACTGGACTCAATGACTTCTCGAGGTCCCTTCCAGTCCTAGAATCTATGAATCTATGAAACTCTTTGGCACCTTTAGTTTGGTCTACATGGAAACAACAAAGGGTCAAATCAGCATTAGTCAATAACCATTTTTGGATTGTTTCATTTTGCATATCACACGCTAACCTGTCCCTTTGTGCATTATTTAAACTCTCCAAGATGGCAGTGCTCTGTTATCTTCCTTAATCCAGGCATGTGTTCAGGAATTGTTTCATTTCCTTTTTGATTCAGTCTGTAAAAGTGGAGCTGTTCTGCAACCACCAGTGACTACAGGGATAGAGGATTTTGAAAAATTTCCTTAATCTGACAGAATATTTTTTTTGTCTGCTAGTTTAACAGGAGTTGCTAGGCTACGCAACAAGTTATAGGTTTTACACTCATTGAAACTGCCACCTTTTTCTCATCACTAATACCATCAGCTATTTTATATGTACCATTCTTTATACATGGCCCAGTCCTCAGTTGAGGTATCCCACAAGTCCATTTTTCCTAAGCAGCCAAACATTTTAAACCTCTTTTCTTTCTATATGAGTGGGTTATTCAGAGACCCAATGCTGCAGTTTTGGCTATGTCTGTATTGCTCTGCAGTTCAGACTGTAGGGATGTGAACAGCAGTGCATGCCAAAGTGCTGTGCTGTCATTGCCCCATGTGGATGCTGTGGACGTGACTAAAAGGTACTTAGGCGCATGACTGTAGTCTCATATGAAGAGGACTACATTAATGTGAGCTAGGCACTTTTTCATGCACGCCTACAGTATCCATGTGGGAGATTACAGCCAGTGATGTAGTCTGAAATCTGAAGGTACTGCAACGCCAGAGTTAGAATCATAGAATATCAGGGTTGGAAGGGACCTCAGGAGGTCAATATAGTCCAACCCCCTGCTCAAAACAGGACCAATATCCACTAAATCATCCCAGCCAGGGCTTTGTCAAGCCAGGCCTTAAAAACCTCTAAGGATGGAGATTCTACACCAGCTCCCTCTCTAACCTTACCACCACACTGCTCTCTAACCCCATTCCTGCATCCAGATGCAGTCCACAACAGGGGTTGTGGGGTGAGGAGGGGTTGGGTCAGGAGGCTGCACTGTGGAAGCTGGGGTCAGGGTTTGGGGGGGAGACACACAGTAGAGGGTGAGTTTTATGGGCTCAGCTACAACCTAGTACCACAACGGCATTCTGCCACATTCCGGCTTGTCTACTCCACTGGTGACAGAGCAGCACTTCAGTGCGCACCACTATCCACTCCCCCATCATCCAAACCGTGGGGCAGTGTAGACAAACCCTTAGTTTCACTTTCAGTAGGCCTCTGCAGTCACTATCTACATGACTGTTCCTGGATTAGGATCCCATCCTCCTACCAGTTTGATGGGTCCTTGCTCTCTGCACAACATAAAGACTATGGGGAAACAACACAGGCACAACTGGATTCCAGATAGTCATGTTTATTAATTATGTGCAAATATATAAGGTCTAGCTATCTATGTGCAATTGCATTTTCTGCCAGGGTTGTGATGGCTTCTGCAACAGAAGATGGGGGAGGAGGGGGCATAAGATGCCTCCCAAACTATTAAAGGGGTATTACGCAATGTCTATACGCTACACTGCCTCAGTTTCCCATGTGTAAAATGGGAATCATAAATCACTGGGCTGCTGGGAGGTTACATTTGTTAATGTTTGTGAGCTGCTTAGATGCTACACCAACAGCAATAGGCAGAAAGAGAGAGAGCTCACATTTTCTCCCTGGAGAGGACACACGTGCACTGAGACTTTCAGGAGAATTATTTCTAGAAATATGGCAAAGCCAACAGCTTCATGTTTCTTTGTTTTTAATTGAGCTAGCCAGGTTAGGCCATTCCATCCCTAATCTTCTATGATTCTATGATTCTAAGATGAATCTTTGGATTAAAAAATGCCCTACCAGTCCTGGTCTATTTCTGAAGTAAATAATCTGCCTCCAGTACTCCTCTCTTCTTTCTCTAAACGTGTCAGCATAAAATACATTTATTCCTTTTAGAGCACGTATTCCCCATCTGTTTCTCAATGTGTCCTTGTCTCCTGGTTGAAATATTACAGCTTTTTTTTTTCTTTTTCTTTAGAAAATCAACTTCCGTGCCATCTCTTTCCTGGAATCATCTGTCTTAATCTGTTCACATCCATGAATTTAATTTATCCTATTTGAGTTATGCCCACTGATCTTTTACATTGACTCCAGCAGCCTGATCACATGACTATTCCAATTTAGTACCTGTCATTTGTTCCAGATGTGTGTCTCTTGATCACTTTGGCACTGAGATAATAGACAGCAGTTTTCCTCATTTAACAATTGGGGGGGAAACATTGTTTTCTCTCCCCCCATACTTTCTTTTGTTCCAGCAAATTGAATAAGACTCTTCCTCTTTGGTTCAGTATCTTTAGCTATGAAGCCTGGGATATCTGAGTCACAGCTGTTCTATGATGTAATTTTCTCTGCTGTTCTTCTTTGTGGTGTGTATATTATTGCTGCTGATAACCACATTCTACATTCTCTAGATATGAGTGGTCTGACACTGGAGCAATGAAATATATGTATCTAAGCTCAGTGTCTAAACAGTTTTTCTGATGAAACTGTCAGGTCTTGGCCTCTTATACTTCTAAGCAGACAGCAGTCTGAAGCAATTTCCACAAGGTATTTTTTTCTTACTTTGCCTTCCTTTACAAGCTGCATCACTTTTTACCCTTTTCCCCATTGGAACAGACAGTTCCTGTTATAATTTTGCAGACAGTGCCCCTCCATTCATGATCATACCGTAAAAAAAAAAAAAAAAATACACTACTTTTTTGTTCATTTAAAGTTATGATTTTTCTGTACATTTTTAAAATTTACTTTTTTTATACATGTTGTAAACTTCTGAATATGTTTATAAAACTGAAAGCATATAACGTTTAGGAACTTACGTCATCATAGTTCTGAGATCATTGAAAACACTCACTTTTTCTAGATAACCAGAAAAAAGACTACATTAGAGTATTCCTTTAAGCTCATTGTCCAGCCACCCCACATAATATGAAAATTACTTGTGTACCTAGCAGGAGCAATCTGTGTGGAGGTGGGCAATGTATATGGAGCTGCTAGGCAACAGGGGCTATTGCTACAGTGGGTCTGAACCACCAGAATAAATCCAAACAACACTAGACTTTAGGAAAGTGCAGAGCTGGATCAAAATCCAGATCGAAACCACAGCTCAGTTAACCCCTTCTATTTGCATATTTATAGGGGCTTCCATCAACATTGCATCTGGGTGCTTTGCAAACAATAATGGATTTTATCCTTGCACATCTCCCTTATGAGCTAAGGAAGAACTACCCAGAATGGAAAGGAGCACAGAAGTATTAAGCAGAGCTGATCAAAAAGTCGGAATTTCCCTTTCACAGGAAATTCTGGGGGGAAAAAAATCATTTTGAGCTCTACTTCACCTCTGTGGCAGTAATAATACCTAATGTCAGCAAACTTCTGAAACAGGTCTTTACACCCTGATCCCACCTGCCCCCACATTTTACTCCTACTTTTTACATTGCACAATTTCATAACCTTTAGGGCATTATTTTTAACTAACACTTTTACTGCTCTAACTTCTCGATTTCCTGGTGTATAATTAGAAATTCTGACAGCCTTGTCTTTGTGTTCCTTCATGTCAAAGGCCTACAGAGAGAGAGAGAGAGGCATTACTCTCCTTGTAGGAACACTGGCAAGCTATTTGTTAGAACAATAGATCTGTCAAGCTCTGTCAACTTCACTGTAATTAGTTCCAAAGTTAAATGCCATCTGTCTCCTGAGGAGGCCAACACCTTTGCGTTTACTTTTTACTCCAAAACTTCCACACCATAGCAATTTCCATGTCTTCTTTAAGCTGTCTATGAGTCTAGAGCAGAAGCATGCAAAATATTTATGACAAAATGCAAATTTATCCCAAATTATTGTCAAATTTCATTAAGATTTTGAAAAAGGAGTCCATCTTAGCAGGAAAAGCCACTCAGGCACAATTTTCAAAGAAAAAAATCATCATTTGCAGGGATATTTGGATCAGCTTTTAAATTAGTATTGGCAAGCCAGTCAAATGGCTGGTCAAATAATTGTATGCAGCATAATTTTATATTGTGTCGGACCTAAGATATTAGAGAGACAAAATGGGTAAGGTAATATATTTTATTGGACCAACATGTGTTGATGAGAGCAACAAGCTTTGTCTCTCTCACCAACAGCAGTTGATCCAATAAAATATATTACCTCTCTCACTTCATCTCTCTGGTCAAATAACATCAAATGATGACAATATTTGAGGTCAAATAGGCAAATATTCCAGCAATGCCACCTTTATGATGCCACGTTATAGGGGGAAAAGGTGAGCTAACTGAATGTAGAACATCTTGATTGGCTGGAATCTGCTGCTATGTACATATATCTTTATTTGTATACCCGCCATCAATATGAGTTTACAAAGCACATTAAACAAGTTAAAAGATACAATCCTACCCCAAAGATCTTACAAGCTAAACTGAGTAGACAAATAGAAATTAATTCAGAAGCAGGAGTGGATTTACCCCGAAACATACTGTGCCGTGGCACAAGGCCCCCAACTACACTGCTACCCCGCACCCATGGTCCCGGCTATTGCCCTGTGCCCAGGTGTCTGTGGGCTAAGCTGTCGCCCCATGCCCGGGGTCCCTGTTGCTGCCCTGCACCGCTTATGTTAAAACATATTGTTAGGAGCACAGAACCATCTGGGCTCCCGGGGAGACAGGGAGGTGCCCAAGCTCGGCCATGGGGACTGCAGTGCGGCCACGGAGGCTAAGGGGAATCACAGCCACCTGCTTTGCAAGGACCCAGCGGCCAGGGGAGGTGAGCAGATATCAGTGCGGAGTCAGTGGGGTGGTCAGGTGGCCGCCAATGGAGCTGTGCTCCCACCCCCCCACCTTCAAGTGGTATGTTGAACCCATGCATGTCTCTGCCTGTTTCTCCAGACAGGCTAGCAGGGTGGCAGAGAAACCTCCAGAGCCCTGGGTGCAGGGTGGCAGCCGGGACCTCAGGCACCCCTGGAAGCAGCGCATGAGTGGAGCCACCATGGGGCTGGAGAAGAAGACACCAAGATCTTCATGGCTGAGGACAGCTTCGGGATGGAAAAGCAGGCAGAGACCCGTGTGGGACATTGCCCAGGGGCCCAGCAATTCTGTTGGCAGTCCTGCCCGCACCCCTACCTCCCGTGCCTATGGTCCTGGCTGCTGCCCCATGGCCCACACCCAGGTCTGGACCTGCACTGGTGTTGGACAGGGGTTTTGCTTTCTTCTTCTTGGCTGGGTCCGCAGGGGGGCCCCTGAAAATGAAGCTGCGCGCAGGGCCCCACTAACTCTAAATCCGCCAGTGTTCAGAAAGGAGTGGGTGAGGGACAGGAGGGTTCACAGCCTTTGCATTTCAACCTCCAACACAAAAAGAATAAATGTAAAGCCTTTAAACTTCCTGGAGAGTTGGCCTACTGCCTACCTAGTGAAAGTGCATTTAAACAAGACTTTTCTTTTATAGTTGCAATATGTTTGTTTTATTTCTGTTTAATTTTATTTTTCTTTTCTTTTATAACTGTACAGTCTAGAATAACATTCACATTTATTGCTAACATAACCTTGCTAAAAGGCAATAACACTTATTCTTTCATTGTCTGAAATTTCATTTCATTGTTTTGCATTTTTCTGAGTTAAAATAACTCAGTTAAGTAACTTGGTTTTTTTTGTAATTAGGCATGTTTATCTATCCAAGGTTAAGCCTCCCAGAGACCATAATGTCTTACTTGTTTTTGTTACTGTTCTAATAAATTGATGCTTTAAAATATTTGACCATTTTTTACATTATTTGACAATATATGACCAATATTTGGCCATCAGTTGAGCAATTATTTCGGGACGGGTGAAATGCCCAATCCTATTTTAAATAAAATCAGGGTGTTTCTGGAATGAAAAAGGACAAACTTTTCATGCAACAATGGCTTCACGTTTAAATTCATGTCTTTCCCATCTTCTCAATGCAAAAATTGTTGATGTATTGTGAATAAAGTAAAAAATAAAATAATTTTGGAAGTGGGACGATAATAATTTCATCTGGTAAAATATTATTTGTATGTATTAAAATAGCACCGTGGAGCTCTAGTTATGGACCAGGCATTGTACAAATGAGGGAAACTTTTCTTCCAAACTAGAACTCTCAGTTTTGCACAGTTTTAGTCTGGAGTTATATTTTTCTCTTCCATTTTCTAGACTACTTTTTGGACTTGGAATGAGTCCGAGTGGCAGAGTTCCAAGCTAGGACATTGTTCTAATTCATACTTAAATCTATTTTCACTACTGCTATCAATTACAAGGAACCGAAAAAAATGATTATATCTTCCAGACACCCACAAGAAATAAATGACTAGGATTTATCTCTGTCTTGTTCTCTAGGAGTGGGATTTTCTAAAGCGCTCATTGGCCTAACTCAGCTCCTATTGAAGTTAATGGAGTTTTACCATTTATTTCAGTAGGAGCAGAATTAGGCCCATGTTGAGCACTTTTCAGACCCCACTTCTGGGGCCCAATCCAACTCAGTGGAAAAACTCCCCTTGATTTCAGTAGGTTTGAATCAAGCTGGAGGTTCTTACACCACATGCATCACTGTAATAACCAACCACACTGAAAATGTCTAGAACTCCAAATAAGTCTGTTCCCTTTCCCCAGTAAATATGAGTAACTGCTTGATTTCATCATGTGGGGACGCTTGTTAGAGGAACTGTGTTAATTATGAAAAAAACATACTGTAAGAAAGGGAAGTCAAAGAAATGAGCGTTGTCTTTCATTCCAAAAGGAGTGAGGGCCATGGTCATTCTTACGCCTGGTGGTGGTGAGATCTGCAGACGTGGTCCAGCTCAGGAGAATGTTTTATCTCCGCTGCTCAAGTCTTCCCCTGTATGGAGGTAGTTTCATTCATACAGTGGAACATAGTTGTTATGGGGAGGTCATTTCTGCGCTCTTTGGGTATGTCTGCACGGCATAAAAAACCGCAATAAAATCCCATGGCAGTGAGTCTCAGAGCCCCAGTCAACTGGCTCGGACTTGTGGGGCTCACACTGTAGGGCTAAGAACAGCAGTGTAGATGTTCAATTTGGGCTATAGCTAGGGCTCTGAAACCCAGTGAGAGAGGAGAGTCTTGGAGCTAGGGTGACCAGATGTCCCGATTTTATAGGGACAGTCCCAATACTCAGAGCTTTTTCTTATATAGGTGCCAACTACCCTCCACCACCTGTCCTGATTTTTCAAACATATCTGGTCACCCTACTTGGAGCCCATGCTTCAGCCAGAGACCCAAGGTCTGCACTGCTTTTTTAGCTCCAGAGCACAAGCCCATGTCAGTTGACCCAACCCTGCATTGTTATTTTTGGCTACGTAGACATCTCCTTCGTGTGTCTGAGTCACATGTGCTGCTTCTACTGACTGAAACAAGTTTTTGCTATTGTTTGCTCTGCTGGCACTGCCCTGTTATGGAACTGCAAGCTTTATGCTAGTCTGCCATCAAGAAAATTCTGATGGCAGAATCTGGTTTACCGGTGGGGATGGGAAAAGGCATAAAGAACATAGGTTGACTTCCCCCTGCCCCACGCACGCTCTGATGCACACACACACGCACTAAATTGAGTTGAGAGTATTAGAAGCTAGAATAATAATTCTTTGTCTGTAAACTCTGAGCTAATTTGATATGGCAGTAGTTCAGAGAATCAATTTGAAACCCCCATAGCATCCTTTTTAGAGTCTCTTTAGACTCACTTACTTTAAAGGGTATTTTATTTACCCTGAATTTGTGCATGTCCAATCTATTTCTTATGACTATTTGTTTCCAGGTTGGTTTTACACCCCATTTTAGGGCCCATATTTTTGTTTGTCCATAAGGGAGGGCGGGTAGTGAAGGTGTGGGATGCTGGTGCTGGTGGTGACACTCCATCAGATTCTTATCTATATTGTTGCTGGGTTATTTGATCTTAGTGTAATTGATGGGTCTGTTTAGTGTTTCTTTAAAGATTGTCAGGGATGTCCAAAGCTTTGTGTGGTCATTGGTCACTCTTCTATTAGAGTGATAAAAATCTAAATGGCAGTGAATCACCAATTGCCCCATTTCTCCAAGGCTGATTTACGCTTCCATAGAAGCTGTCCTATTTTCGCCTTTCTTTTGTTGTCATGCAGAAATCTCTTTGCTGATATGAATAAAAGAGCTTTGCTGAGGAAAGGTTCCAGCTCTGGTAAATGTTGACCATAATAGCAGCAGTTTTTCTAGTGCTCTCCCTTCATTAACTTGAAATTGCCTCTACTCTTCTGTTACTTCTTTTAATTGCTAATATAACTTCTGAGGGCTTCTAGAATCAGTTAAAATTGTTTCTAGAACACATAGCGATCTCAGTGGAGACTTTGTTAATGTTAAGACCATTTCCTGAGAACTCTGAATTTGAAGTTCATTTGATTTTTAAACTAACCATCAACATCATTTCTCTTCGTGTATTGACTATATATCAAGAATGGAGTTTGTCACTTTTCTTGCTTTATTTCAGTTGGTCCTTTTAGATCTTTAGCATGCAAACTTCCCTCTCTTAGTTGGGATTTTGCTTTGTTTCTTATGGAGTTTTGTTCCATACCATTATTTTAAGTGGTGTTTGTTTGTTTGTTTTGTTTTTTTGTTTAGTTCTGTATTACTGTTGCCAGCTCATAGCATAAAGGGGGAGCCCAGACTTACATCTGAGTAATTCAAGATGAATTCAGTTGTTCTGAAAGTCAAAAGTAGTCAGGATAAAATGAGTAGTGTTGTGCCAATGCAATTTTTAAACGTTCATAGCTGGGAAAAGATCCCCTGCAAATTTCAGTTCTGATCTGTCCATGTTTGGTTTGAATACAGCTTCTGTATTTTTTAAGACATTCAGTCTGTGCTGAAGCCACAACTCATGGATTTCTGATCTGTTCCCCCCATCAAGATAATTAGTCTTCCTTTTGTCTTCCCCAAAATGTGCAACTCCTACAATCCCATCTCCTTTTTTCAGGCAAAGTTCAGTTCCAATCCAAGAAATGGCACAAATGGCATTGTGAGATTCAGGAAGGAGTTACAAAAGTGCTTAAGTGATTTAGAAGCCCATATCCCATCCCAGCCTCCATGTTTATCTCTCCATAACTACAGCTTAAATGTGTTCTTTTTAGAAATAGGATTAGGAAAAAAAATCCAGCTTTCCAGGCAGCAAACTCAACCTGATGTGAAATTCAAAATGGGTTCTTTTTGGCTCACATATCTTCACCCATATTAAAAGTTCTGTTTTAAGGGTGAAAGGCAGGTCTTCCTTCATCAATACCAATACAACTGTATTATCCTGAAATTCTACCTTCTTATACGTTGTGCTGCTCCATTGTCTTCAAAGGACCTCACAGCTGTTTGGGGGGAAAGCTGGCTATGTAACTGGCACTCTTAACAATTCTACTGGTTTATAATCCAGCTCAGCTGAGTTGGTTCTGCAGTGCTACTTTTGATAGCATTGCAGGACCAATTTAGCTGAGTTAGATTGTAGCTGATCTATGTGTGTGTATGTGTGTGCGCGCGCGCATAATAAAAATTGTTTTTGTGAGAGGGAGGGTTATTAAGGAAGTAAGATATATATATCTTTCAATACACAGAGGGAGCAACAAGGTACCATTTTGGCATAGTCACATTTCAGAGAGGAACCACCTTTTAAGGTGTTTGTTTTACCGACAGCTACAGTATAGGTGTGAAGTCTGATGTAGGATGTAGCTTTCATCATATTATTCTTACCTGACTAAAGGTAACCTTCTAGTATAATTTGAGGATTCAGAATGTTAGATGCAAACTCCTCACTCCCCCAACCCCAGGTTTGTAGGTGTTGAAGATTTTGCTATATGGCATGGAAAGGGATTTTCGTTAGTTTTGGCAATGCAATCTCAGATATGACCCCGACACACTCCCCCATCCCCCCATTTGTGTGTGTATAGATGTGTGTGTGTATATATGTAAGTGTGTATACATATAATTTTGTTATTAATAGGCAGCACCGCGAAAGTTGGTAAATCTATTCTATACTTAAACAATTTTAAAATCATGGTCCTATTCAGATGGAAAGACAGATGTAACACTTAAAATGCACATATTTATTTTGCTGTTCATTCTTTTCACACGGGACAAGCAAGAGCTATCTTTCCTAACAAGCCAGAGATCAGGGAAAAATTCTGAATCTGGGGGTGTTTTCTTTTTCATTTACTCTGTCAATTCTAGAGCTGGAAAAATACTGCAAAACAAATTCACGCTGATTTTGTTCACAACACTTTGGTCTTCTTCTCATCCCCCTCCTGCACCCCAGCAACCTGCCCCAGCCCGGTGAAAATGAATCAGGGTGGGAGATAGCGAGCAACTGGGGAGGATGAAGCAAGAGGGGGCATGGCCTCAGAGAAAAGGGAGGGCAGGGGCCGGGGAAGGGGTGTACGGTTCTGTCTAGACGCCATAAATGGATCTGCGAATTGACGCCCGTACTCCACCTCAGCAGGAGGAGTAAGCAGCATTGACGAGGGAGTCGTGTCAGTCAACTCTGTGAGGACGGCCAGGTAAGTCGAACTAAGATACTATCTTAAATCGATTTCCCCTCCTCCCCCCAATGTAGACCTGCGCTAAGTCTGTCAAGACCTAAACATTCCCACGTCTTAACTAAAGGCAGCATCCCACCTGCAGAACTCGTATTGCTAGTAATGAGGCATGAACTGGAAACAACTTGAACTTTCAGATTCCAGCTTGCGTTTGTAAGACTTGGCAGTTAGTTTTTTCTAAGCACATTTGATATGGGAATCACTGAAACCCACTGAAGGAGGAACTCCACAATGTCATCTTCACAGTCACTTCTCCGAGAAAGTCCAAACTTTTCATAAGTGTTAAGGAGAGAAAGGACCATTCGATCATCTACTTTGAACTTCTGAATAACACAGGCCATAGAATTTCACCCAATAACCCTGTATTGAGTCTAGTAGCTTGGGTTTGATTAAAGCCCATCTTCCAGAAAGGCACTTAGGCTTGATCTGAAAACTTCAAGAGACAGAGATTCCACAACTTCCCTTGCTGTTTTGTTCCAATGCTTGATCACCTTACCTGTTAAATGGGTGCCTTATTTCTAGTTTGGAAGTTAAAATGAGACAAATTCAGAACCGGGCTGGGTTCTTGCTATGCCTTTCTCTGCTAGATTAAAAGGCGCTTTAGTACACAGTATTTTCTCCCCCTGAAGCTACTTTAGACTGTAATCAGGTCACTTCTCAATTTTTTTTGCTGATAAAGTAAACAGACTGAGCCCTTAAGTTTCTCACTGTAAGTCATTGTGGTGTTTTTCCACCTCTTGAATCATTTTTGTGGCTCTTGTCTGCAACATCTCTAATTTTTCAATATCCTTTTTAAAATATGGACACCAGAACTGTATGCAGTTCCAGTATTGATCTCATCAAGGCTGCATAGAGAGGTAAAATCACCTCCACACTCCTGCTCAATACTCCTGTGTTTTATGCATCCAAGGATCTCATTAGCCCTTTTTGTCACAGCATCACACTGGGAACTCATGTTCAGTTGCTTGTTCTCTCTGACCCCTAAATCATTTTCAGTCACTGCTTTCCAGGGTATTTTGTTTTCTTCAGGCTCACTCTCTGTGATTGGCATTGGAACCTTTCTCACAGTCCATAACAAGCCTACCATTTACCCAAATGAGACCTCTGGAGAGCAGAACAGTTCACTCCTGCTGTATTTAAAAATTATTTCTCCTTCTTATTAAACAGAATAATCCATGTAATTTGCCCCAACTCCTCTGGCACATTTGATAATGAACTGCTATGCTCATGCATGAATTGATAAGATTTCCATTCTGCTGTTTGAAGTTAAACACTTATTCTAGGAAGGTGCAGGAGAAAATGCAATATTGCAGCATTGCATGGGATATTAACTTTGTACTAAGAACAAGGAGTACTTGTGGCACCTTAGAGACTAACAAATTTATTTGAGCATAAGCTTTCATGGGCTAAAACCCACTTCATCAGATGCATGCAGTGGAAAATACAGTAGGAAGATATATATACAGAGAACAGACACTTATCCTATCACTAAGCCAAATTCATTTCTGGTCTAACTCATAATGATTTCAGTGGAGTTCCCCCAGAGATGAATCTGGCTCAGGCACTCTGTTTTGGTGTATTGCAGCGTGACCTCTGTTTACTTCTCTCAGCGCTGCTGGAAAGAGAGGGGGTCTAGCAGGCCACTCCCTTCTGGGCACCTATCACCACAAGGTGAACAGTCTCATTGTGGTTTCCCTCCCCAGTCCCTTGTTACTTGAGGATTCTTTTTTAGGCAACAGGTTAATATTCAGATTAAGCAGTGTTCTAGTCTGAGATTCTGCAAGCCACTCTTTAGTGGCCCTGGGATAATTCGTGATTTGGGATGGAAAAACCAGATTAAAGCCTGATGGATGCTTCTGAGTTTTGGGTTCTAAAACTAATTTGAGGGGGGCAGGAAAGGAGGGTTGAACTGAACAAACATTGGCTTAATCACTTATAATCCCAAACCTCTGACTCACAGTTCTAGTTAACATGTCCCTCTTTTGTAAAGCAGTCTCTTTCTGATTTTCTATTTATTGAAGTGAGTGCCAGGCCTTATAATTTGTTAAAGGTTTTACAAGATCCTCATTGCATGAAGACAGAAAAAGGGAGTGGAAATCAGACATACTGGATGAAACATGGGGACCTTTACTACTTCCTTTATGATAGTGAACAAATCAACTAATGAATGAGACTTTGTTGGCAAAGAAGCAAGGCAAAGTAATTCAATTGACATGGGATTAGTATAGATTGAGACCAGTAATAAAGTGTCTGAAATAAGAATTTAGCTGGCAATTGTGATTATGCATGAGGCAGAGCAGAATCCGGCTGTTTCATAGCTGCATTGGCTGTGTAGAACTAATTATACAATTGTAGGACAGGAAGGGACCTTGAGAGATCATCTAGTCCAGTCCCCTGCACTCATGGCAGGACTAAGTATTATCTAGACCATCCCTGACAGGCGTTTGTCTAACCTGCTCTTAAAAATCTCCAATGATGGGGATTCCACCACCTCCCTAGGCAATTTATTCCAGTAGTTAATCACTCTGACAGTTAGGAAGTTTTTCCTAGTGTCCAACCTAAACCACCCTTGCTCCAATTTAAACCCATTGCTTCTTCTTCTGTCCTCAAAGGTTAAGAGAACAATTCTCCTCCCACCTCTTGTAACTGCTATCATGTCCCCTCTCAGTCTTCTTTTCTCCAGACTAAACAAACCCATTTTTTTTCAATTTTCCCTCATAGGTCATGTTTTCTAGACTTTTAATCATTTATGTTGCTTTTCTCTGGATTTTCTCCAATTTTTCCATATCCTTCCTGTAATGTGTCACCCAGAACTGGACACAATACTCCAGTTGAGGCCTAATCAGCACAGAGTAGAGCAGAAAAATTACTTCTTGTGTTTTGCGTGCAACACTCCTGCTAATACATCCCAGGATGACGTTAGTTGCGCCAAAAAAAAAAAAAAAAAAAAAGCTTTTACACTATTGACTCATATTTAGCTGACCCCCCAGATCTCTTACTGCAGTACTCCTTCCTAAACAGTCCTTTCCCAGTTTGTATGTGTACTACTGATTTTGCCTTCCTAAGTGGAGTACATTGCATTCGTCTTTATTGGATTTCATCCCATTTACTTCACATCATTTCAGAAGCGCTTCGAAGACGTATTGTAAGTACACTTAAAAAGGAAGCACTGACCCAACAACCTGGGAGGACTCGGCGCAGAACAGAACACAGTGGTGCTGCACCATACACCAAGCCACAGCTCACTCTGAGGCGAGCAGATGTGCTCATGAGACAGAGAAGTAACAAAAGAGGAAAGAAAGGGCACAACTGTCCAGCCAACAACTATGTCTCCTCCAAGATTACACCTGTCGCTTCTGTGGGAAAATCTGCAGGGCACGAAATGGGCTCCTCAGCCACTTAAAAACCCACCAATGAACCCCCATGGCAGACATCACCCTCGCATTGAGGGATAGCTGAAGAAGACTCATAGGGCATAGGGAGAGATAATGTGTTTCAATTTTTAAAATCTTGTGAGGTTTCAGATATTGTGATGGGTGTAATATAAGAACAAAGCTAGATGGATTTCAGCTGTACTGGGGAAAGAGCAATAAACTGAGCAAGTAAATACCGTTTTTCTATCCAGAGCTGCACTTAAAAGATCAGTTCAATAAGTGCTTGACTGGACTGAAAGACAAATCTATGTTTTATAGCAAAGTGCCTTGGAGTTCATCCTGTGATTTCTGCAATACAGTGCACAAACATAGGATATTATGCAGGAAACATAGTGCTCTATCATCCAACAATTTACTTCCTTTCAGATGCAAAGATCTAATGAGGCTCACCAGATTCTTTAATCCTAAAATCACCACTTGTCATGTCGTTCAACAACTTCTGCTAATCCAGTTGTCCCCTAGTTCCATAATCTTGAAGAGAAAAGAGATCTTCCTTCGATTTCAACTATTTGTTTTGTTTCAAGTTATAATGAATCAGAACCTTACCACAAAAACAAGAGGTGTCTTGGCATTTTTTAAGAGATGGGGCTTGACTCTCCACACTCTTACACTAATGCAAATCAAGTTACTTTATAAAAGTCAGTAGGTTTACACAGCTGTAAAATCAATGTAAGAATCAAGCCCAAGTAATGAAGAGCCAGAAAACTATTTTAACTCTTGCTTGTTCCTAAGGAATCAGACTACTTTAAAAGGAGTTTTCCTCCCCACTAGTCACAAAAGGATAGAACTCAGGCAGCTAACATTCAGTTTCAGAAGGTTTAGAAGAAATTGCCTTTCATGCGTTCTTCAGATATAACATTTCAGAATGTTCCTAAAAGCCTGGATTTAAAAAAGCACAAATGGACTTAACCCCCTATTTACACAGCTTACAGTGACTGTAACAGAATTTGCATATGAAGCCAGGATTGGAAAATGTAAGATATTGTGCTAAACACTGAAAACAAATTTCATTTTATGGTACATGATACCCACTCAGCAACATGAACAAACCATCACATCCCTAAAAGCAGCAGAGAGTCCTGTGGCACCTTATAGACTAACAGACGTTTTGGATCATGAGCTTCGTGGGTGAATACCCACTTCGTTTCAGATGATGTATGGAAATTTCCAGGGGCAGGTTATTGTGCTAGCAAGCGCTAGAGATAACAGGGTTAGTTCCATCAGGGAGGATGAGGCCACTGGTTTACTAGCAGTTGAGGTTGAAAAATCAAGGGAGAGAACTGGTTTCTGTAGTTTTGGCCAGCCATTCACAGTCTTTGTTTAACCCTTAGTTGATGGTTGTAAATTTGCAGATGATTGAAGTCAGCAGTTTCTCTTTGAATCTGGTCTGAAGTTTTTTTTGCTGCAGGATGGCCACTTTAGGTTTTGCTTACGTGGTGGCAGGGAGGTTGAAGTGCTCTCCATACAGGTTTTGTAATATTTGCCATTCTAATATTGATTTTGTGTCATATTATCTTTTCCGTAGAGACTGTCAGTTTGGCCATGTAATAGCAGAGGGGCATTGTGGCAATATGATAGTGCGTATATATAATTGGTGGAAATGAGGTGAATGAACTGGTGATGGTGTGGCTGATTGGTTGGTCTGTGAATGGTGTCGCTGGTGTAGAATATGTGGGCAGAGTTGGCTATCGGGTTTTGTTGCATGGATTGGTTTACTGAGGTAGAGTACATATGGGTGGGTGTGCAGTTGCTGGTGAGAATACGTTTCAGGTTTGGCTAGGTTGTCTGTTGGGCAAGGATTGGCCTGCACCAAGGTGTGGAAGTGTGGGATCATTGTCCAGGATGGGTTGTGATCCCTGATGATGCGTTGGAGGGGTTTTAGCTGGGGGCTGTCTTGATGGCCGTGGAGTCTTGTTGGTTTCTTTCTTGGGTTTGTCTTGGCCGTAGGAGGATTTCTGGTACACCGTCTGGCTCTGTTGATCTGTTTCTTATTTCCTCATGAGGGTTATTGTAGTTTTAGAATGCTTGGCTCATCTCCTGTTGAATAACCTCGTTATCTCTAGCTTGCTTGCTAGCACATATATACCTGCCCCTGGAAATTTCCACTACATTCATCTGACGAAGTGGGTATTCACCCACGAAAGCTCATGATCCAAAACGTCTGTTAGTCTATAAGGTGCCACAGGACTCTCTGCTGCTTTTACAGATTCAGACTAACATGGCTACCCCTCTGATACTTGACATCACATCCCTGCAGCTCTATTCTCTTTCCTTGAATTCTCTTAGGAATGTGAGAGTATAAACTCTTATGTGAGCATTTTTCTCCTCTCTGGAAATCTGGTGATCAAAGAAGAGAGAGAACAAATAAAATGCTAGTGTAAATTGTGGAGGGGAAAAGAGTTATAGGTGAGACTCATTTTAACAGGATTTCTCTCTTAGAGCATTGCAGAAAATACACTTTAACCTGGGGCCTGATTCTGCTTGCATTGAAGTCAATGGGAATTTTGCCATCAACTTCAGTAGGAGCAGGGTCCAGCCCTTACTTTTAGTAGTTAAGCACCAATACCATGGTCTGTGCTATACAAGACATAAACAAGGACAGGCCCAGCCATGCTGTCTTTTAGATAAACATGCCTGAGACAAGACGCATTGGGGAACCCAGCGGAGGTGTTGACTTGGAACTGAGGTTTTGAACACCGTCTTCTACCTCTGCTTTACTTCTGCGATGAGGGGATAGGGAAGATATTTGACTGGTGAGGATGAGTGTCCACTGGCCTTTTGGGTGAAATGAATCTATGAAAGGGGCTTGAATAAGAAGAGCATCGGGCTCGTGAACGTGGGGTACATTGGCGTACCATGCACAAGGGTAGTATGCAGGAAGGCAGAAGGATGGCTTGAGCAAAGCAGAGAAGATGAGGGAGACAGAGTCAGAGAGAAGATTTGGGCATAGTTGCCCAGGGCAGTGAAGGTAAACTTAATGCAGCAGCAGAGGGGGAGTGAAGCTTGCTGTGTGCATGCTGATGGATTTCACTTCGTTTTCCCTAACTGGTCCTATTCACTTAATAAAATGTGAGCCCTTGAGCTGAAGGACAGCTCTTCGCATTGCTGTCTGTCAACCAAAAGACACTATTTCATTAACATTATCTAGGTGAAGACCTTATGCCATTATCTCAATTTGTGGTGTGTATTGCAGCCTAAATGGTGAGCCTGAGAGCTGAGGAGAAGATAGGGAAGCTGCTCCAGCTCACAGGAGGCATGACAATTCTAGTTGTTAAGGAGTTCAAACATGTTAGCTGATTCAGAGGGTAATATCTGAGGTTGTACCACTCGACATTTAGCTTTAAAAATTAATTTTGGACTTTGCATGTCCAAGTCTTATACAGAAACTGTGTGTGTGTGTGTGAGAGAGAGAGAGAGAGAGAGCAAAAATGTTTTGACTTGGATGAGCAGGAGTTGTTTGGACTTCCACTTCTGCCAATGGGAGGCCAAGCATTTCCCATTAATTTCAGTGGGAGACTCCTCCATTGCTACCCCCACGCCATGGGGGACGCCTTGTCTCCAGTGGACACAATAGGCTAGGTTCTCTTTTCTACCTGATCAGAATTATCCACTGATTTACACTGGTAGTATGCAATGCTGGTGTAGCTGTGTCGTCTCATGGTATTAGAAAGACAAAGTCCTGAAGAGAAGCTTTGTGAAAGCTCGAAAGCTTCTTTCTCTCACCAACAGAAGCTGGTCCAATAAAAGATATTACCTCACCCACTTTGTCTCTCTTACACCAGTAGTGGCATTTTACTCCACTTGGCACTCATTTTGCACAAATGTAAATGCAAGACAGGGGGAATCAGGGTTGGTACATCTACAAGAATTATTAAGGATAACAGGAATGAGTATAAACTAGTGTCAGCACCCAGTGGTCCAGATAAATGGTAGCATTCTGGTGTTCAGGAACGTTCTCTGTATCTGTAGTTAAATTATGTTACTACTTCCATGAAGCAGACATTAGAGTTTGGATAAAATAAGAAATATCCCACTGAGAGTGTGTGAACCTTACACCTTTGTTTTGGTTCAAAAAAAGTCTTGCCAAATGTTTATCTCAAATGTTTCTGCACTTCCTGGTCCTGGTTCTCCCACAATAACAGAAGGAAGGCTGTGACATTTCCAGCCCCAATAGAAGCAGCACATGATGGAAACCTCACGTAGACTTCCAGTCTGCTTCACTTAATATTTCCAGTTTGATGTTG
Source organism: Chelonoidis abingdonii (assembly GCF_003597395.2). Classification (NCBI taxonomy): domain Eukaryota; kingdom Metazoa; phylum Chordata; order Testudines; family Testudinidae; genus Chelonoidis; species Chelonoidis abingdonii. The sequence continues at coordinate 20,076,728 of NC_133770.1, read as the reverse complement.
CAGACTCAAGAGGTTTGGATGTCATGTAAAACTCCTCTTACATGTAACTTCATTAGACAGACATTTGGATTAGAAACCAAACGTTTGGGTCTTCTGTCAAATTGAACCGAACCTCTAACTCATCAGAAATCTGACTTTTTTTTAGTGCCATTTTGGTCACATAACTTGAGAGAGATCAAACCCTTCTGAGTCAGAGCACAGTTACTCCAGAGAGCTGCTGCCAGAATCTTCAAAGGTTCCAGAAAACAAAGTGAGGAGAAGAATTAGCATAAATCAGTGCTGTTGTTAGCCCCCACCTGGTCTGATGAAGGAGATGCTGGAACCCAGCAGATCCAAGGACACAACTCCTTTCTTCTCCCCCATCCTGCTTTACAGGAGTCACTTGCATCCTGCAGCAGAGGGAAGAATTAGACCCTCAGGACGAAGTTGTTATAGGCTGCTTTGTGCTCCATTACACTTACAAGATGGATGTAAGTGACCTGACGATGCAGAGTTGTAGTTGGGGCACCAATCTGATCATCAGCTCAGGGCTTGTCTACACTACAGCTCTAAGTCATCCTATATTTGGTCGACTTATAGCCACCGCAGTAATTGCTGCGGTGACTGATGTCCACACTGCCCTTCTGTTGGTGGTGCACATCCTCACCAGAAGCACTTCCACCAACTGAAGAGGGGCAGTGTGGGAGGCTGAGAGACAAGATTCTAAGCTCCGTGCAGCCTGGTTGTCTCCCACCCCTGGGCTCTGAGCAACCTGCTCCCAGCTGGCTAGGGGAGGGCAGCTGCCCAGGCTTCTCGGCTCCCTGAGCGGGGAGCCTCTGGGCAGCAGCCCAGCTGGGAGTGAGGAGCTGGGGGCAGCTGGGCTCTAGCTGCCCGTCTTTTTTGTCAATTTCATGACTGCAGAATGGATCCATGAAATTGACAAAACAGCCAACAGCCAATATAAGTAATGCAGTGTTTACACAGACACTATATCACCGTAAATACACCGATATAATCACTACGCCTCTCATGGAGGTGGAGTTATGATGTCAGTATAGTAGTGTAAGCAGAGTCAGGATGAGCTCTACCCTGACATCTGGTGGTGAATTATGGCAAGTGTGGAAAAGAATTTCAGAGGCTGATTGTGTTTGCATAGGCACACCCACTCCTCCTAGCATAGCCCACGGCATGGTTACTTTCACAGCTGTGGGATCCCCAATTTCTTTGTTATTGGGGCAGGAGGAATAAAGTGTTGTCACCCTGATTATGTAAATGAGGAACTATGAAACTGTTTTATGATAAAGGGTTTCACTATCAACTAAATAGCACTTGCTAGACAAAGGACATGAGTTCCAAAACCCAGTGAATTGAGAGAGGCTGGGAACAGGTATCTGTATCAGATGGTGTAGGCACCTTGTGTGAGCCAGAAGCACTAATTCCACCTACTCCTCTCTACTGTAGAATATCAGAGTTGAGTTTTGATTCCCTTAAGAATCTAGATACAGGTTACTGAGCTGAACTCACTATGGGCTAATTGTGCACTAGCACTGGGGCTCCCCTACTGTGAGCTGAAATCACTAAAAAGCTGGAATTGCTGAGCTGAGAGCACTGAGTACTGTGCTAACTAGTGGGGGAGCCTGAAGCTATACTGTGGAGCAGAGCAGCTGGCAGAGTGGAGTGGAGTGGAGCAGTCTGTGGAGCCACGGAGCGAGTGGAGCAGAGCAGTTTGTGGAGACGGCTGGAGCAGATCACGGGATGGCTGGTGGAGCAGAGCAGCTGGTGGAGCAGAGCGGAGCTGAGGAGTTTGTGAGGACGACTGGAGGAGTAGAGTGGAGTGGCTGGTAGAGCAGAGCAGTTCGTGGAGAAGGTGGAAGCAGAACCCCACAGAGAGGCAGGACATGGCCCCGGACCATGTAAGGTGCCCCTTTCTACCCAGGCTGGAGGGTGGGGGACCTCTGCAGATAGACTCTCGAACTCTGGGGCTGCACTGACCCGGGACAGAGACTTTTGGATTGCGGGACTTTTGGGACTGTGGGTGATCTTTGGGTTGCTGGACTCTAGGGACATTTGGGGTATTGGACTTTGGAGTCTTGGAGTGATTTGGGGGTTGCTGGACTCAAGAGCCCAGGGAAAAGGACACGGCCCAATTTCCTGGGGTGGATCTTTGCTCACAGTTTGGTCTATGAACTGTAGTTGAGGTGTTTTCCCAATTTAATGCTTGTTGTTTATCTCATGTAATTAAACCTTTTCTGCTACACCGAGACTCTGTACTTGCGAGCAGGGAAGTATTGCCTCTTTGAGGCGCCCAGGGGTGTGTGTAAGATTTTCCCAGGTCACTGGGTGGGGGCTTGAGCTGGTTTTGCATTACTTTGTATTGAACCCGGCCCTTGCTGCTATCAATTCGGCCTGGCAGACGGGTTATAGTAGGGCACTTACATCGGTGAGACAAGGCTGCAGTGCATACACTGACATAATTAGGTCAATGTAAGCTGCCTTATATCAATCTAACTGTGTAGTGTAGACCAGGCCTCAGTCAGCTAAGAGTTCTTTTCCATTGCAGAACATAAATCAAAGCCTGGTTCTCACTGCTTATCAATATCTAGCTCTTAAATTTATCCCTGTCTATCTTTAAAGATTTCCATCTGTCTTTGGAGAAAAAAACAACCATTTATTCTGGATCATTTTTATCTTCAGTCAGTATGTGTTTATCTAATTATTTAATCCTCGTTCTCTTTGATTCCTTTTAACGTCATTTTCTCTGTAACAGTCTACAAAGTGTCCTGCTGCCTAATCTCCCCTTAGAATCCTGGCAACCTTAGTTCTCTGTAGTGCCTCCGAACAGTGATTAAAGGGCTTTCTTTTCATCTGCTGGTTAGCATGGAATGGGTCAGATTCTGTTCTTGCTTGCACTGGTTTTATACCAGTCTAACTCCACTGGGTTGTTCCTGGTCCTCATTCGTGTCAGTGAGAAGTGAGCAGAATCTGGCCTGATTCACCACTGCCTTTGCACCTTGTGTAGTCATTTGCACTTGCACAGAGTGAGTGGATGTACAATGCTGACACCCTTGTGTGGTAGTGTGTTACTCCTAGCTGATACAAGTGTAAATAATGGCACAAGATGCCAGACAGTGAAGAATCATCTTTTTCCCCCCAAAACAGCTCTTGATATATTACCACTGAGCCTGACTCTCATTTACACTAAGGCCCCTTTACTGTTCTAGCAGAGTAAGGGGGCTTTAAAGTGACTGCAGGTGTAATTTATGCATACTTTTGGCCCCCCTTATACTGCTTGAGCAGTGTAAAGGGACCTTAGCGTAAACGAGAGTCCAGGCCTGAAATGTCAGTGGAAATGTGACTTTTATGTTGTTCATTGAAAGTGAGTAATATTTGAACAAGTTGCTCCTCCTCAGAGTGGGGTACAGAGATGCGGAACTTACAGCTTTGACATTTTGTTTCTCATTCCACATTATGGCGCTCAAAAGGACAGTGGGAGGAAAAGCTACAAAAGTCACAGTGGTGGTGGTAATAATACTAATGATTAAAAATTGCTTTCCCCCATTGCACCAACAGACAGCACAAAATGCCTGACTGATTTTTGCAAATTCACCCTAAGCATGATTGTTTCCTTCTGATTTTCTAGTAGTATTTGGGCACAGCCCTTCTTACATTACTCCTTGTTCACTAGTTTTTTCAGGATCACTTCTCCATTTGCCTATGGCTCCGGTCTCCTTCCTCTGAGCCATCTTTCCCTGGCTATGTATGATTAATTTGTTTCCATCTTTCAAATTTTAGACTGAAATTAATGAATATGTCCTTCAGCCAAACCCCTATTACTTCCCACTGATAAATTCTCTTTCCCCTTTTTCCTCCTGCTATTTATAGTGGGATAATGTCCCTGTGAAAAACACTTGTAACTTACAAACTTAAGATTCTCTTATAGATATTTAATGAAACACACAAGCATTCACCAGGTCCATCCCGTTAATTCTTCTCTAATTATGTTCTTATAGTTTTGCACAAGGTAAAGAGTACTTTTTTGGAAATATCTGCATTTCTGCATAGATCTGAAAATTCCCAAGTAATGAAGAATGCTATCTCATATGTTTCTGCTTTTCCAATCTCCTTGTTAATTTCTGAGCGCTTACCTAGAAATTATTCCCAATTTTAAAATGCAGCAGCGGTGAGTGAAAAATTGAGTCCCATCTGTTCGTTGCTTCACAGTTTCTGCTTCATGAGATCACTTCTAGGAGCACGTTAGTTATACATTCTTGTGCAGCAAGTGTGGGTATTGTCTGTGAGAGCTTGCTGTGGCAGCCACAGAACATTAATAAATATGACACCTTTTCCAATTTCTTTATGCAGCGAGGATCTTGCATTGAGTTAGCTGCTAAAAAGGGTCAGTGTTTCATGGGTAATCCTTAAGCAATGATTATCAGGCAAAAACATCAGCTAATGAATGAACCACCCTTTGAAACAACTATTCAGAGTTGTAATGTGAATCCCTATATCTGCAACTGATATAGGGTCTGTTCTTTCAGTCATGCTGACATGATGAACCCACTGACACTAGCAGGAAATACATGTACGCAGCCGGTGAGTAGACTTCTTGGTGTGATGTGTTCTCTACTCAAAACTGTATCAAGTAATGAGTGGGCATGGATCAATACCATGGTGTGTAGGTGGTGGATGCCTCCGCCCTTTCTCCCCCCCCACCCCAACTGGCTGCAGACAAATAAATGAAAGGAAAACTAGGACCTAGCATTCATGATAAGAAACTGAACGCTAACTGCAGCACTGAGCACCAGAGCACTTCAGCTGTGACTAAGAGACGCAGGCTGATATTTTGTCCCCCAGCCTCAATTAATGAAAACTAGTCTCTCCTGTTCGTTATTTATAAAGATCTTTAATTTTCTCTCTCTGTGTGGTCTTTGAACAGCCAGGCTACCCAGGGCCGCTGGGGGCATTTTGCCCAGCCCCGGGCCCCATAGGGGCCCCCACAAGAATAAAGTATTCTATAGTATTGCAACTTTTTTTTATGGAAGGGGCTCCTGAAATTGCTTTGCCCCAGGCCCCCTGAATCCTCTGGGCAGCCCTGAGGCTACCCCCTCCTCATCAGTCAGTCCCTTTCACTTGTCTTTCCTGGTTAAGGAACACCGCCCACGCCCCTCTTGCATGTGCCAGGCCTTGATACTGTCTTGTGCCTGTGTCTCAGCAGCTAGACCAACCTCTTCTGGCCTTCTTTCTTTTTTAGGTCCTCTCTCGCCCTGCTTTCCCCCAGTCTCTCTCTCATCCTTTCTGCTCCCACCTCCCTTCCCCCACTACCTCTATCTTCTTCAGATAGGTTGACCAGTTGTCCCAATTTTATAGGGACAGTCCCAATATTTGGGGCTTTTTCTTATATAGCTGCCTATTACCCCTCACCCCCGTCCCGATTTTTCACACTTGCTCTCTGGTCACCCTATCTTCAGGCCTCTTTAGACCACTAAACTTTCCTCTGGTCTCAGAGCTCAGTGCTGCTACTGCCTTCTTCGGCCTGAATAGTTAGTCAATGCTCAGGGTTGAGTTGAAGCCTGGGTTAGCTAACGCATGCTAACATTTGCTCTAGTCCAAGCAAAGCCATGCTGGGAGTGGCTGCTGGTGCACATCCCCTCCAGGCCTCGAGCCTCCAGCTCAGGTAGGGGATGAAAGCTAGTCTTGCCCTTAGTGAGCAAAAGCATCACAGCACATGGTGCCATTCTGTCCTTCAGAACTTCCCTGGCTTTGACAGGCTTACAAAAGGGGCACTCCAGGCTCCCTAGAACTGTGCAAAACAATGCTTTGAGACCAGCTAGTTGTGTAGGCTGGGTTAGTCACTTGCTCTGCACCCATTGCCATAACGTAACTAAAGGAAAAAATACCCAGTTAGCCAACTCTTTACAGGGCAGTGTAATGGGCTGCAGTTGGGTTAGGTAAGCTGCTTTTTCTACACAGGCATATCCATCCCACAGGGACTTAAATTAGCTTTCTTGGTTGCAACAGATCTCCACACACTAGCCCCTTTCTGTTCCCTGCATCCACACACAGCTAGCTTCAATAAGAAAAAATGCAAAGGCAACTGCTGGTAGAGCATGGCAACACCCAAAATGTTGCCAGCTCTCATGAGTTTATTGCAAATCTTCTGATGTTTAGTGTTTTTCTTAAAGCTCCAGCTCCTGGAGTCATGTGATAGTGTGACAATCTCAGCTTTCTAGCCCTTATTGTTGTGGAAATGTGACCCAAGTGTAACCTCAAGGTAAAAAAAATATCCCCAAAGAACCCCAAAGTAAAGTATAATTTATTATCTGTATTGTGATAGCCCCTACAAGCCCCTGTTATGTATAGACAGAGAACAAAAACAAGGTCTTTGCCCCAAGAAACTTACATATTTTATTTTAAATGTCATGATTTTTAAACTAATCCCATCATTTTTGAATGCTTGGGGTTGTCAACACTGTACCCTGCATATCATCCTGATAAAACTATGCTAATACGGTTCTTTCACATTATGTACTATGAAATATGTAGGTTCTCACTAGTGGGAAGGGGCTGACTTTACATTTTGAGGGTTGGAGTATGAAAGAGGCTTGGTCTATACCTAAAATTTAGGTTGGCCGAGCTTCTTTGCTCAAGGCTGTGAAAAATTTCACACCCTGTGCAATGTAGTTAGGTCAACCTAACCCCCTGCTTAGACACAGCTAGGTTAATGGAAGAATTCTTCCATTGATCTAGCTACTGCCTCTCAAGGGGGTGGATTTACTACAGCGATGGAAAAACCCCTTCCATCACTGTAGTAAGTGTCTACACTACAATGCTACAATGGGGTAGTAGCAACTGTGCTGCTGTAGCACTTGTAGTGTAGACTAGGGTGGCCACTCAAGCATTCTCAGAATACCAGACATTACAGTACTTCTGGGAATGGTGTGGGCCTGAGACCTCAGATGCATGATCCATGTGAGGTCGTGACACATGGGGGCTGCCATTTTTAAGAGCATGCCACTTTGCGGCCACTGGTGTGACCTCATGTATGAAGTCACACTGGTGAGGGTGCAGCAGTGTTCTCTTCAAAATGGCATCCCCTCATCCAATACTAGACAAAACCATGTCCCATTTTGCCTAAGTGCTGGATGGGGGACAAGCCTTAGAAAAGCAGAACTGTCTGGTTTCATACCAGACAAGTGGCCTGACGTACTCTGAGTGTCTACACTCAAGTGCTGACATCCAGGGTAAGGTGGGTCCATGAAACAGCAGTTTTAGTTGGCAGTCCAATCAAAGCTTTGATCTGTACTGCCATTGTCCATGCAGCCACAGCCTCAGGCAGTGGTAGCAGCTTCAAGCCACGTAGATAAATCTAAGAAGGGCAACAACATAATTTGTGAACCTGAACACTGTGGGACTCTTACATATCCCTTTTGCCTATTTATATTTGAAATTCACAGCATTGGTGTATGGGCAAAGTCAAGTTGCCCAGATGCCTGGTATAACTTAATATAATATTCCTTTTTGGTGAATAGTGAAGGAACACAAATCCAGACTGTTTAGAAGTCAAGCATAGGAGTTTAGCGCTTACAGTGCTGACAGAGTGTTATCTTACTTATTAGGTGAGAGATAGTGTCAATCAATTGATTACAATGGAATATATGGATTTTCCATGGGCAGGGAAAAGTGACAGGGTAGGCCGATCCACAACCCTTGATAGGGCTAGCAGCAAGACAAGGTAGCACAGCAGCCAATGGTTAAAAGGTTACATGATGTCTCCGCCCATGGTCTCGAGTTAACATTTAATTAATACTTTGATAAATATATATATTTGGGGTCCATAGGAATGAAGCAACTCCTCTGATTGTCCAACAGATACATTCCTAGGGGTTAAAGCAAAGAAACAGTGAAAGTATATGGCAATAAAGATTGTCTCCTTTGTGTCTTAAGGCAGGCATTGGTCCCTGGGAAAGGGCAGTGGGAGGTGGCCATATCTTATACTGACATGTTCCAACCTTTCATGAACTCAAGGTTGGGAAGAACATCTCCCATGAACTCAAGGTGGGAAGAACATCTCCCTACAAAAGAAACTAACACAACAGAAACAGGGCTTCTTTGTTCAATTTGCAATTCTGAATAAGACACAATTATTCAGTGCTCAGCTCCAACACCTGGCGAGGCTTATTTTAGCAAAGCAAGGTTATCTTTTGTTTGTTCTGCTTTCTCTTTCACTGTTTGCTAGGCTTCTGGTCTCTTGACCAAACTCTGGACTTTTGGGTCTGGAGAAGAGCTGATATAATCCATATACCAAGTTATTACATAAGCTGCACATGGATTTTAACCCTTCAAATAGCATGAAACTATTTCATTCTTCCCTATGTAAGAGGATGTAAAATAGACAAACAGCCATGTAAGACAAATGTTTATGAACAACACCAAAAACTGATTCTTTTTAATACAATGTAAAAACGCTGGTCAAATCTCCCTTCTCCAGAAACAATTTTTTTCTATTGCCCAAACCCTCAGCCCTACTTTCTGCATCAGTTGGCAGAGATTCTTTTAGAACTCTAAAGTGGATTCTATTTTCTAAGGTGCAAACGCCTCCTGCATACCAAGCGTGTCTTGCGGAAGTCAGTCAGTGTGAACTGTGCCTTCACTGAAGACTGTCATTCCGCTGCTGGGAGGGAGATATCATTCTTTATTAAAGGTGTGTGGGAAGACAATTATCTGCCTCACATTTCGTCAAGAGTTGAGCCCAGAGGAAGATCGGTCTGGAAAAAAAAGAAAGCAGAGAGAACCCAGTTCTATCTGATTAGGATTTTCAACCACCCACCTTTTCAAATATGGGAACAATGAAGGGGAGAAAACAAAACTTTTATCACTTGACCAATAGGTTGCCAGCTCAATACCACTTTGAGAAGGTTTTTCCCCCAGTAAAAGTAGATAAATTCAGGTAGCACTGACAGAAAATCATTTTGTCATGATTAGCTCCCATATTGACTGTGTGCCTCCCTTATATGTCAAAAAGTTTTTCCAGTCTGGCTAACAACAGGTACATTATATCAACAAAAACTTGATGCACAAATGATCCCTGCAAGGTATATTATTGGTGTGGGCAGGAGTGAAATCAAAGAAAAATGTACTGCAGAGCTAGGTAAAAATAGTACTGTATGGGAAACAGATTTTTTTTCCCCAGCATAAAAGAACATATTCTGAAGGGCCACTGAAGAATTGTGTTGGGACTTTACTTGCAAATGGACATGCATGATCCTTTCCAATGGAAACATAGTTAGAAGCATTTGAATCTTAAATCTCTTTATGGACACACTCATAGAATATTAATACACATGCACAAAAAAATTGGGGCTTATACTGGCACTCTAAAAATAGTAGTGTAGATGTTGCTTTTACGTGGTGACTGGAACCTGCTATATTTTGCACACTAACATGAGCTCCTCTAGCATGGTAGATGCTATTAGTTCATACAGTAGATTGATTTTTTTTAATATACTTGGTTCAAATTATGGATGTTATATTTCCTCCACAATGTAAGAAAACTCCCTCTGGAAAATCTTGATCCAGTATTTCCGTGTGTATAAGATTTTTTCATACCAGGTATAACCTGGCACAGTCTCTAAAATTGCCTGTAGGATGTTCACAAAGCAGCTATAGCATGTGAAAGCCCACACACTTCCTCGCTGCTAAGGCTGTCAAGTTTTTTTCTGTCATAAGATAAGTTCTACTCCAAATGGTGATGGACATGAAATAGAGCCGTGATCGTGGCCCCAGTTAAGCAGCATGATATGACAGCAAGTTGTGTTGACAACAAACTCATTTAGTAATGCTACCCATTCTTGCCAAAATATTTGCAGGAGAACTGATTAATTGGTTGCACTTTCCACCACGTCTGTATGTGTGTTCTTTGTGTGCCCCAGTGCCACGTGGATGAAGGCTGTTTGAGGGAGACAATTAGTGCTCCAGAATGGATGTCTCGTGCAGAGTTGCTTTAGATAGGATAGACCAGTCTCTTCCACAAAGGCTGTGAAGCTTTCTGTTCAATCGGGTCATTGAGAAGAGCACATAAAGTATGTAGCCTTTTATAGACTGTATCCAACCCTTCCACGTAAATAAGGCCTTGATACTAGGAACTCTTAAGCAGGTCATTTATCCCATAGAAGTGACTGGACCAGGGTCTAGCTGCAGGAGTATGTGTGATATAAAAACATGTGAGTAAGCTGGGACCGTATCTCATCGCAGGATCGGAGAATATCTGAAATTGTCAGAGGGTGCAGGAATATTGACACAAAGGCCTATTGGCAAGTGTGGAGTGCCGCCACCCCCTCCACAGATCCACTTGTAAGCCTGAAGGACGAGCGCCCTCAGACTGTGAATCCTGTACCATTTTCTGTGGTGTGTGACAGTGAAGAGTAGTTTTGCTCTGGTGTTTTCCTTTGAAGGATTCATGTTCATAAAGAAAGCCATGTTTGCTTAGTTTTGCCAGTGATTTTCCATGCGTGCAGAAATAAACCCCACTGGCCTTGATCCTGCTTTTAACATATATGAGTGCACATCAAACAGCATCTTGTGAAATCAGCTGCCAGCATGGAAGTCAAGTTCTATGCTGCGAGAGAGAACATAAGAACGGCCATACTGGGTCAGACCAAAGGTCCATCTAGCCCAGTGTCCCATCTTCTGACAGTGGCCAATGCCAGGTGCCCCAGAGGGAATGAACAGAACAGGGAATCATCAAGTGATCCGTCCCCTGTGGCCCATTCCCAGCTTCTGCAAAGAGGAAGAGACTCACATATTACTGCTGTGATCTGAGAAAAGGGACCAGACAGCTTGCTATAAATTCCTTGATGGTGTTCTTACCCTGTGCATTTCTTATCTCAGAAGGGAGACCTAATAAACCTGTTAAAAAAACAAGAGTGTTTAGGAAGAGGGCAGGTGGGAATTGCTTCTCTGGCTCCTCAGATGATAAATTTGATTGTTAAAGTCTGTGTTTTGTGAGAGCAAAGCCCTGCTGAGAGACATCAAACATCTTGAAAGGATAACAGCTCTCTGAAGGGCCTTTCCTACCTTTATAATTGCTGGACTTGAACTGAAAACCCCAGCTGAAGATAGCACTGAAAAATACTGAGCTCTTGTTCTCACTGCTTGGTCGTCTCGGTGTCAAGACTGACCGTTCCATGGGTCTCATGTTCAGGAATACAAATGTGAACAATATCCTACAAGAATCTCTGTTATGCAAATACAGACTGGTAAAATTAGCCATGATTTTAACCATTAGCGTTATCATAATGTGACATTATGATTACCATTATAACAATGTTTTGCATTTCTTTAGTGCTTTCCAGCTGAGGTTCTCAAAAGACTTCACAAACATTAGGGAATTAAGCTCCAAAGCAGCCCTATTTGTCCCTGTTTCATGGATGCGGAAACAGGCACAGACAGGGCCAGCTCTACAGTTTTCGCCACCCCAAGCAGCGCACTGAATTGCCGCCTCGGCGGGGGCAGCCCGTGTGCCCTTAGGGCAGCAGGCGCGTTTCCACGGCGGCGGCAATTTGGCGGAAGCATCTATGTTTAGCTGAAGCCGCCATGGACAGCTAAATATAGAAGCTGCTGCCAAATTGCCGCCACCACAGAAATGCCTGTGCTGCCCTAAAGGCGCACAGACTGCCTCTGCCGTCTGCAGCGGCAATTCGGCACACTGCTTGGGAGCAAAAACACATGGACTGCCGCCCCTTGAAGATTGCCACCCCAAGCACCAGCTTGGAATGCTGGTGCCTGGAGCCGGCCCTCAGCACAGAGAGAGTAAGTGCTAAATTATACCTTCTCTTGTGCAACTGTTGCAATCCTGATATGCCCTCCTTCTGCTGAACACGTACTGGACCCGAACATTGAGTCCCACATGTACTGGGCTTGCTGGGGCTAGGCACTGTGTCTCTGGCTCTGGGCCTCTAGAAACACACTCCAGCTGCAAACTCAATGCCTGACACCCCTATTGGCAGTGGGAAGCCCTGGTCTCATTGCTAGGCCCTGGAACTAGCACCAGCTCTCCCCAGGAGCTGGTGCACATCTTAGGGGTCCTCTGGTTTACTGTTTCCCTCTTTGGGGGCTGCATGACAGCATAAGTCAGTGGCATGTATACTCTGCAAAGGTGTTTCTAAACACACATGCACTTTACTCATAGAGAAAGAGGAAGGGACTTACAGATCCCTGCAAAAATAACATAAACAGCTGCATGCAAAAACCCTCCCTCCATGGTCCTCACTACTCCAGAAGTGCTTTGAGTTTTGGTCAGTCCTGTCAGGGTCCCAAGGTCCTCCTCTGCCTTGTCTTGCCTTCGATTTCTTGTTCTGGCCCATAAGAGGAGGAAAGCTGCTAGGACCAGACATTGTCCTTTTATATCTCTCCACTGCCCTTGGTCATGTGATCTTCCTGGTCAGCCTCAAAGCCCCCATCAAGTGATCTGCTGCTTGGTTATTATGCACCTGAAGTCCCAACTAGAAAAACTGGTTTCTTGCAACTTTGTCGCCCTCTGTAGCATACCCATTATGTTGACAGGGCAAAGTCATTCACTATTAATGACTCTTGATCAGTCTACATTGTTCATCTGTCAGTGTCTCTTGGAATTTCAGTCCGAGATGGAGTGAAAAAAGACGAGGAAGGTGGCACAAGACAATCTTACAACCAAACTGTGCTCCCGAAACAAAATGGAGTTTACAGTTTGATATAGATACAGACATGTACTAAATCATAGCAGTACTCTCTCTTCCCACTAGCCCATTCAAGCAGGATGCCTGTATAATCCATCTCCCAGCACTGGAAGCATGAGGGATGGGCAGCTGGCTAGCACTGCCGACAGTATGGCTAGTCTAGAAGAGTGCATTTCTGCACAGCCCGCCTGCCCCACCAGAATGCTTGCTCTAGGAGTGAAGCATTTGTTTCACCTTTTTAAAAGGACAGCAAAAGGTAACTTGTCATCTGCACTCCCCAGTGCTCAGGATGCTTTATTCTGTCCAATGTCATCACCTTCTTCCCCCTCCTCAGCATGGATCAGCCACTGCTTAATTTGTAATGAAAGAGGTGCTGGAGCTCTCATCCAATTAGATGCTGGGACACAAGTAATTTTTTTACTTTCATAACTGACGCGACAAGCCTGGAGGTGCCAGGGCGATGAACTGCCAAGCCTAGAGGTGCCAGGCCTCAGCCCTGGCACAAATTAGGCACAGGGATCAAGAGACAGAGTTGAGACCAGTGAGACTTGCCCAATGTCTGACATGAAGGCTGTGGCAGAGTCAGGAATAGTATACAGATTACCTGGCTCCCTATAACCACAGGAACAAGTTCTTCTACCCTATGTCCTAAAATAATATTCAGATCTGCTGCTGCAGGGTGTGCACCAACCACATCCACGGGTCAGGAAGGATATACACTCAACATCATGCAATTGGCTAGGTACGTTATAGAAGTAGCCTATCACACTGAATGGACAGTGGCCTGACCCAGCATGGCCAATCCTTTCTCCCCAGCAAGTGGAATTCTGGAGCATAAAAGCACTTTAAATATTGTGCCTTCTTCTCACAGTATCCAGGATAAATTCCCATTCATCCCACAACAGGGGAAATTACATGCAAGCCCCTCTCAGGCAAGATATGCATGTCCTCCTGTGGCTGCAGCAAAGGGGAGAATACACCTCCAACATTTTTTCATCTGAGAATAGTTAATCATGAATTAATGTATTTGTGCATTCCCTCCAGAATACTGGCTTCACTGCAAGGTGGCTAGACTTTGTTTCCTGTTTATCCAAAAGGTTTCAATGGTGGTTTGAAAAACAGATGTCAGCTTAAAAAGAGCTTTTGATGTACTGTTTAATTCTGATATTGTTTTCAAGTGCTGTTGAGCTTAAATTCAGGGCACAGAAATCTTGAGAATTCATATTTTAAAGGATCCCTCGCCCACTGAAAAATGTCTCTTTGACAGATGCTTTGTAATATTGTTGTAGTTAAGTCTCCCATTCTGCATGGGTTCTTCACAGTCACATCAGGGTGAGAGTGTTTTCTAGAGCTTTGGGCTAAGAGAGTAATTCCTCCCACTCTCTACCCAAAGAGTCATCAGTAATGTTTTAGCTGTTTTCAAAGCAACAACTATATATCCCATCCTTGGGCATAGGAGATGCTTGTGTTTCTCAGATTTTCACCAATAGATCTATGGAGTATGTTCTTACAGCTAGGAAGTCCTGGGTGTATAGTGTGCTTGTAAACAACCTACGCTCATGCACTTGAGTTTCATTGGTATTTTGGCTCTTCCCAAAGTACTTTTTAACTAGCTTAGATAATTGTCTACCTTAACAAACCCCATACCCCTCACTATTGAATTTTCCCTGTTTTTTGCATTTTCTTAATAAAGTTTATTTTGCACCCCACCTGTGTGGTAATTGCTCCCCAAGATCCCATATACCTGCTGGCAGGGACACAAATACTAGGCTCCTTGAGGAGACAATGGCTGGGTCATAAGCAGGAAGAAACGAGGTGGCTGGCTCCATCCAGGCTGCCAGGCTAAGGCGGGGATCACAGGAAACTGTAAAACCTCTAGAAGAAGGCAGGGCTTGGATGAGCCAGGAGAGGCTGAGTCAATGGAAAAACTGCCAGGCTGGGGAGAGCCACAGAAGTTAAAGATGGAGGGAGCATGCTGCAAGCAGAGCTGGCTGCTTCTCCTAACTCAGAGATGGGGAATAAGTCAGACCCCCCTGAGCTACGGCTAGAGAGGTTAAGCTTAGGGAAGGGAGTATGCATGTAGGACCCTCTATTTTCCTGTATCCCTTGGCCCTGCATGCTTTGTACCTTTGGGAGAAAGTAGAACTATTGCTTTGTTTTGAAGCAGTTGTTTTTGTATCACTTTAATCAGTTGCTGTTGCAGGTACCTGAAGGGAAACCCTTCCAGGGTCCAGTCGCAGTTGAACCTGCTGAAGTAGTCATGGTTAGTACCCAGGGGGATGTAACCCCAATCCTGGTCTGAGAGATGTCGGATTGAAGAATTCCACCCCAGAACAGGTAAAGGCCTGTAGAGGTGCTCTTGGTGAGACCCCGAGAAGGGACAATGGTGCACCTAGCTTGGTAACCATCACACAGGCCCTGACATTGGATCATAAACTCTTTGAGATGGCTAGACTTCTGGGATGAAATCCTGACCCTCTGAAGTGAGTGGGGGGTTGGTGTAAGTGTTCTATAGTTCTTATAGGAGTACAGCTTCCAATGATAATAGAGAACCTAGTCAGTGTATAATATTGTGCCTAATTATAAAATAACTTTTTGACTCTGGCTGCAAATGGAGCTCCCACCACTCTCAGATGTATGTAAAAATTACTCTAAGGCCTGATCTACAGTAGGTAAATGGGTCACTTAAGGGTGTGAAAAATCCACATCTCTGAGCAATGCAGTTAAACTGACCTAACCCCCCGTGTAGACAACCCTAGGTCACTGGGAACATTCTCCCATTGACCTACCTACTGCCTCTTGGGGAGGTGGATCAATGACAGACATCGATGGAAGAAGCCCTCCCATTGGCGTAGTTAGTGTCTTCATTGAAGCACTTCAGAAATGGTGCAGCTGTGTTGCAGCAGCATTTTAAGCACAGCCAAGCCCTACTGTATGGCCTGTTGTACCTCATTGCCTAATCATGCCGATCATGATAGACAAGAGCAAATCATCATCAATGGTCTACATTAGCTAGAACTTTTTTAACCAGATAGCACTTTGCCTACTCAAAAATCACCCCTTTAACTACCACTGCCAGGTGTCTCAACAGCAATTTTAATGAAAAGTCCAGTCAAATGATCAGAACATGAAGACATACCTGGCACATCTCTGGCTGTGTTAGATTAGCACATTTTCTGCCTGCTGTGTCTGCAACAGCATTCCAGAAAAAAAAAAAAAAAAGTGCCAATCTGTTTTGTGTTTGAATCGAAGGGCAGTCAGCTGTGACCTTCTCTCCTTCCTCAGAATAAAGGCAACTAATGTAAGTAANAGTTAACATTTAATTAATACTTTGATAAATATATATATTTGGGGTCCATAGGAATGAAGCAACTCCTCTGATTGTCCAACAGATACATTCCTAGGGGTTAAAGCAAAGAAACAGTGAAAGTATATGGCAATAAAGATTGTCTCCTTTGTGTCTTAAGGCAGGCATTGGTCCCTGGGAAAGGGCAGTGGGAGGTGGCCATATCTTATACTGACATGTTCCAACCTTTCATGAACTCAAGGTTGGGAAGAACATCTCCCATGAACTCAAGGTGGGAAGAACATCTCCCTACAAAAGAAACTAACACAACAGAAACAGGGCTTCTTTGTTCAATTTGCAATTCTGAATAAGACACAATTATTCAGTGCTCAGCTCCAACACCTGGCGAGGCTTATTTTAGCAAAGCAAGGTTATCTTTTGTTTGTTCTGCTTTCTCTTTCACTGTTTGCTAGGCTTCTGGTCTCTTGACCAAACTCTGGACTTTTGGGTCTGGAGAAGAGCTGATATAATCCATATACCAAGTTATTACATAAGCTGCACATGGATTTTAACCCTTCAAATAGCATGAAACTATTTCATTCTTCCCTATGTAAGAGGATGTAAAATAGACAAACAGCCATGTAAGACAAATGTTTATGAACAACACCAAAAACTGATTCTTTTTAATACAATGTAAAAACGCTGGTCAAATCTCCCTTCTCCAGAAACAATTTTTTTCTATTGCCCAAACCCTCAGCCCTACTTTCTGCATCAGTTGGCAGAGATTCTTTTAGAACTCTAAAGTGGATTCTATTTTCTAAGGTGCAAACGCCTCCTGCATACCAAGCGTGTCTTGCGGAAGTCAGTCAGTGTGAACTGTGCCTTCACTGAAGACTGTCATTCCGCTGCTGGGAGGGAGATATCATTCTTTATTAAAGGTGTGTGGGAAGACAATTATCTGCCTCACATTTCGTCAAGAGTTGAGCCCAGAGGAAGATCGGTCTGGAAAAAAAAGAAAGCAGAGAGAACCCAGTTCTATCTGATTAGGATTTTCAACCACCCACCTTTTCAAATATGGGAACAATGAAGGGGAGAAAACAAAACTTTTATCACTTGACCAATAGGTTGCCAGCTCAATACCACTTTGAGAAGGTTTTTCCCCCAGTAAAAGTAGATAAATTCAGGTAGCACTGACAGAAAATCATTTTGTCATGATTAGCTCCCATATTGACTGTGTGCCTCCCTTATATGTCAAAAAGTTTTTCCAGTCTGGCTAACAACAGGTACATTATATCAACAAAAACTTGATGCACAAATGATCCCTGCAAGGTATATTATTGGTGTGGGCAGGAGTGAAATCAAAGAAAAATGTACTGCAGAGCTAGGTAAAAATAGTACTGTATGGGAAACAGATTTTTTTTCCCCAGCATAAAAGAACATATTCTGAAGGGCCACTGAAGAATTGTGTTGGGACTTTACTTGCAAATGGACATGCATGATCCTTTCCAATGGAAACATAGTTAGAAGCATTTGAATCTTAAATCTCTTTATGGACACACTCATAGAATATTAATACACATGCACAAAAAAATTGGGGCTTATACTGGCACTCTAAAAATAGTAGTGTAGATGTTGCTTTTACGTGGTGACTGGAACCTGCTATATTTTGCACACTAACATGAGCTCCTCTAGCATGGTAGATGCTATTAGTTCATACAGTAGATTGATTTTTTTTAATATACTTGGTTCAAATTATGGATGTTATATTTCCTCCACAATGTAAGAAAACTCCCTCTGGAAAATCTTGATCCAGTATTTCCGTGTGTATAAGATTTTTTCATACCAGGTATAACCTGGCACAGTCTCTAAAATTGCCTGTAGGATGTTCACAAAGCAGCTATAGCATGTGAAAGCCCACACACTTCCTCGCTGCTAAGGCTGTCAAGTTTTTTTCTGTCATAAGATAAGTTCTACTCCAAATGGTGATGGACATGAAATAGAGCCGTGATCGTGGCCCCAGTTAAGCAGCATGATATGACAGCAAGTTGTGTTGACAACAAACTCATTTAGTAATGCTACCCATTCTTGCCAAAATATTTGCAGGAGAACTGATTAATTGGTTGCACTTTCCACCACGTCTGTATGTGTGTTCTTTGTGTGCCCCAGTGCCACGTGGATGAAGGCTGTTTGAGGGAGACAATTAGTGCTCCAGAATGGATGTCTCGTGCAGAGTTGCTTTAGATAGGATAGACCAGTCTCTTCCACAAAGGCTGTGAAGCTTTCTGTTCAATCGGGTCATTGAGAAGAGCACATAAAGTATGTAGCCTTTTATAGACTGTATCCAACCCTTCCACGTAAATAAGGCCTTGATACTAGGAACTCTTAAGCAGGTCATTTATCCCATAGAAGTGACTGGACCAGGGTCTAGCTGCAGGAGTATGTGTGATATAAAAACATGTGAGTAAGCTGGGACCGTATCTCATCGCAGGATCGGAGAATATCTGAAATTGTCAGAGGGTGCAGGAATATTGACACAAAGGCCTATTGGCAAGTGTGGAGTGCCGCCACCCCCTCCACAGATCCACTTGTAAGCCTGAAGGACGAGCGCCCTCAGACTGTGAATCCTGTACCATTTTCTGTGGTGTGTGACAGTGAAGAGTAGTTTTGCTCTGGTGTTTTCCTTTGAAGGATTCATGTTCATAAAGAAAGCCATGTTTGCTTAGTTTTGCCAGTGATTTTCCATGCGTGCAGAAATAAACCCCACTGGCCTTGATCCTGCTTTTAACATATATGAGTGCACATCAAACAGCATCTTGTGAAATCAGCTGCCAGCATGGAAGTCAAGTTCTATGCTGCGAGAGAGAACATAAGAACGGCCATACTGGGTCAGACCAAAGGTCCATCTAGCCCAGTGTCCCATCTTCTGACAGTGGCCAATGCCAGGTGCCCCAGAGGGAATGAACAGAACAGGGAATCATCAAGTGATCCGTCCCCTGTGGCCCATTCCCAGCTTCTGCAAAGAGGAAGAGACTCACATATTACTGCTGTGATCTGAGAAAAGGGACCAGACAGCTTGCTATAAATTCCTTGATGGTGTTCTTACCCTGTGCATTTCTTATCTCAGAAGGGAGACCTAATAAACCTGTTAAAAAAACAAGAGTGTTTAGGAAGAGGGCAGGTGGGAATTGCTTCTCTGGCTCCTCAGATGATAAATTTGATTGTTAAAGTCTGTGTTTTGTGAGAGCAAAGCCCTGCTGAGAGACATCAAACATCTTGAAAGGATAACAGCTCTCTGAAGGGCCTTTCCTACCTTTATAATTGCTGGACTTGAACTGAAAACCCCAGCTGAAGATAGCACTGAAAAATACTGAGCTCTTGTTCTCACTGCTTGGTCGTCTCGGTGTCAAGACTGACCGTTCCATGGGTCTCATGTTCAGGAATACAAATGTGAACAATATCCTACAAGAATCTCTGTTATGCAAATACAGACTGGTAAAATTAGCCATGATTTTAACCATTAGCGTTATCATAATGTGACATTATGATTACCATTATAACAATGTTTTGCATTTCTTTAGTGCTTTCCAGCTGAGGTTCTCAAAAGACTTCACAAACATTAGGGAATTAAGCTCCAAAGCAGCCCTATTTGTCCCTGTTTCATGGATGCGGAAACAGGCACAGACAGGGCCAGCTCTACAGTTTTCGCCACCCCAAGCAGCGCACTGAATTGCCGCCTCGGCGGGGGCAGCCCGTGTGCCCTTAGGGCAGCAGGCGCGTTTCCACGGCGGCGGCAATTTGGCGGAAGCATCTATGTTTAGCTGAAGCCGCCATGGACAGCTAAATATAGAAGCTGCTGCCAAATTGCCGCCACCACAGAAATGCCTGTGCTGCCCTAAAGGCGCACAGACTGCCTCTGCCGTCTGCAGCGGCAATTCGGCACACTGCTTGGGAGCAAAAACACATGGACTGCCGCCCCTTGAAGATTGCCACCCCAAGCACCAGCTTGGAATGCTGGTGCCTGGAGCCGGCCCTCAGCACAGAGAGAGTAAGTGCTAAATTATACCTTCTCTTGTGCAACTGTTGCAATCCTGATATGCCCTCCTTCTGCTGAACACGTACTGGACCCGAACATTGAGTCCCACATGTACTGGGCTTGCTGGGGCTAGGCACTGTGTCTCTGGCTCTGGGCCTCTAGAAACACACTCCAGCTGCAAACTCAATGCCTGACACCCCTATTGGCAGTGGGAAGCCCTGGTCTCATTGCTAGGCCCTGGAACTAGCACCAGCTCTCCCCAGGAGCTGGTGCACATCTTAGGGGTCCTCTGGTTTACTGTTTCCCTCTTTGGGGGCTGCATGACAGCATAAGTCAGTGGCATGTATACTCTGCAAAGGTGTTTCTAAACACACATGCACTTTACTCATAGAGAAAGAGGAAGGGACTTACAGATCCCTGCAAAAATAACATAAACAGCTGCATGCAAAAACCCTCCCTCCATGGTCCTCACTACTCCAGAAGTGCTTTGAGTTTTGGTCAGTCCTGTCAGGGTCCCAAGGTCCTCCTCTGCCTTGTCTTGCCTTCGATTTCTTGTTCTGGCCCATAAGAGGAGGAAAGCTGCTAGGACCAGACATTGTCCTTTTATATCTCTCCACTGCCCTTGGTCATGTGATCTTCCTGGTCAGCCTCAAAGCCCCCATCAAGTGATCTGCTGCTTGGTTATTATGCACCTGAAGTCCCAACTAGAAAAACTGGTTTCTTGCAACTTTGTCGCCCTCTGTAGCATACCCATTATGTTGACAGGGCAAAGTCATTCACTATTAATGACTCTTGATCAGTCTACATTGTTCATCTGTCAGTGTCTCTTGGAATTTCAGTCCGAGATGGAGTGAAAAAAGACGAGGAAGGTGGCACAAGACAATCTTACAACCAAACTGTGCTCCCGAAACAAAATGGAGTTTACAGTTTGATATAGATACAGACATGTACTAAATCATAGCAGTACTCTCTCTTCCCACTAGCCCATTCAAGCAGGATGCCTGTATAATCCATCTCCCAGCACTGGAAGCATGAGGGATGGGCAGCTGGCTAGCACTGCCGACAGTATGGCTAGTCTAGAAGAGTGCATTTCTGCACAGCCCGCCTGCCCCACCAGAATGCTTGCTCTAGGAGTGAAGCATTTGTTTCACCTTTTTAAAAGGACAGCAAAAGGTAACTTGTCATCTGCACTCCCCAGTGCTCAGGATGCTTTATTCTGTCCAATGTCATCACCTTCTTCCCCCTCCTCAGCATGGATCAGCCACTGCTTAATTTGTAATGAAAGAGGTGCTGGAGCTCTCATCCAATTAGATGCTGGGACACAAGTAATTTTTTTACTTTCATAACTGACGCGACAAGCCTGGAGGTGCCAGGGCGATGAACTGCCAAGCCTAGAGGTGCCAGGCCTCAGCCCTGGCACAAATTAGGCACAGGGATCAAGAGACAGAGTTGAGACCAGTGAGACTTGCCCAATGTCTGACATGAAGGCTGTGGCAGAGTCAGGAATAGTATACAGATTACCTGGCTCCCTATAACCACAGGAACAAGTTCTTCTACCCTATGTCCTAAAATAATATTCAGATCTGCTGCTGCAGGGTGTGCACCAACCACATCCACGGGTCAGGAAGGATATACACTCAACATCATGCAATTGGCTAGGTACGTTATAGAAGTAGCCTATCACACTGAATGGACAGTGGCCTGACCCAGCATGGCCAATCCTTTCTCCCCAGCAAGTGGAATTCTGGAGCATAAAAGCACTTTAAATATTGTGCCTTCTTCTCACAGTATCCAGGATAAATTCCCATTCATCCCACAACAGGGGAAATTACATGCAAGCCCCTCTCAGGCAAGATATGCATGTCCTCCTGTGGCTGCAGCAAAGGGGAGAATACACCTCCAACATTTTTTCATCTGAGAATAGTTAATCATGAATTAATGTATTTGTGCATTCCCTCCAGAATACTGGCTTCACTGCAAGGTGGCTAGACTTTGTTTCCTGTTTATCCAAAAGGTTTCAATGGTGGTTTGAAAAACAGATGTCAGCTTAAAAAGAGCTTTTGATGTACTGTTTAATTCTGATATTGTTTTCAAGTGCTGTTGAGCTTAAATTCAGGGCACAGAAATCTTGAGAATTCATATTTTAAAGGATCCCTCGCCCACTGAAAAATGTCTCTTTGACAGATGCTTTGTAATATTGTTGTAGTTAAGTCTCCCATTCTGCATGGGTTCTTCACAGTCACATCAGGGTGAGAGTGTTTTCTAGAGCTTTGGGCTAAGAGAGTAATTCCTCCCACTCTCTACCCAAAGAGTCATCAGTAATGTTTTAGCTGTTTTCAAAGCAACAACTATATATCCCATCCTTGGGCATAGGAGATGCTTGTGTTTCTCAGATTTTCACCAATAGATCTATGGAGTATGTTCTTACAGCTAGGAAGTCCTGGGTGTATAGTGTGCTTGTAAACAACCTACGCTCATGCACTTGAGTTTCATTGGTATTTTGGCTCTTCCCAAAGTACTTTTTAACTAGCTTAGATAATTGTCTACCTTAACAAACCCCATACCCCTCACTATTGAATTTTCCCTGTTTTTTGCATTTTCTTAATAAAGTTTATTTTGCACCCCACCTGTGTGGTAATTGCTCCCCAAGATCCCATATACCTGCTGGCAGGGACACAAATACTAGGCTCCTTGAGGAGACAATGGCTGGGTCATAAGCAGGAAGAAACGAGGTGGCTGGCTCCATCCAGGCTGCCAGGCTAAGGCGGGGATCACAGGAAACTGTAAAACCTCTAGAAGAAGGCAGGGCTTGGATGAGCCAGGAGAGGCTGAGTCAATGGAAAAACTGCCAGGCTGGGGAGAGCCACAGAAGTTAAAGATGGAGGGAGCATGCTGCAAGCAGAGCTGGCTGCTTCTCCTAACTCAGAGATGGGGAATAAGTCAGACCCCCCTGAGCTACGGCTAGAGAGGTTAAGCTTAGGGAAGGGAGTATGCATGTAGGACCCTCTATTTTCCTGTATCCCTTGGCCCTGCATGCTTTGTACCTTTGGGAGAAAGTAGAACTATTGCTTTGTTTTGAAGCAGTTGTTTTTGTATCACTTTAATCAGTTGCTGTTGCAGGTACCTGAAGGGAAACCCTTCCAGGGTCCAGTCGCAGTTGAACCTGCTGAAGTAGTCATGGTTAGTACCCAGGGGGATGTAACCCCAATCCTGGTCTGAGAGATGTCGGATTGAAGAATTCCACCCCAGAACAGGTAAAGGCCTGTAGAGGTGCTCTTGGTGAGACCCCGAGAAGGGACAATGGTGCACCTAGCTTGGTAACCATCACACAGGCCCTGACATTGGATCATAAACTCTTTGAGATGGCTAGACTTCTGGGATGAAATCCTGACCCTCTGAAGTGAGTGGGGGGTTGGTGTAAGTGTTCTATAGTTCTTATAGGAGTACAGCTTCCAATGATAATAGAGAACCTAGTCAGTGTATAATATTGTGCCTAATTATAAAATAACTTTTTGACTCTGGCTGCAAATGGAGCTCCCACCACTCTCAGATGTATGTAAAAATTACTCTAAGGCCTGATCTACAGTAGGTAAATGGGTCACTTAAGGGTGTGAAAAATCCACATCTCTGAGCAATGCAGTTAAACTGACCTAACCCCCCGTGTAGACAACCCTAGGTCACTGGGAACATTCTCCCATTGACCTACCTACTGCCTCTTGGGGAGGTGGATCAATGACAGACATCGATGGAAGAAGCCCTCCCATTGGCGTAGTTAGTGTCTTCATTGAAGCACTTCAGAAATGGTGCAGCTGTGTTGCAGCAGCATTTTAAGCACAGCCAAGCCCTACTGTATGGCCTGTTGTACCTCATTGCCTAATCATGCCGATCATGATAGACAAGAGCAAATCATCATCAATGGTCTACATTAGCTAGAACTTTTTTAACCAGATAGCACTTTGCCTACTCAAAAATCACCCCTTTAACTACCACTGCCAGGTGTCTCAACAGCAATTTTAATGAAAAGTCCAGTCAAATGATCAGAACATGAAGACATACCTGGCACATCTCTGGCTGTGTTAGATTAGCACATTTTCTGCCTGCTGTGTCTGCAACAGCATTCCAGAAAAAAAAAAAAAAAGTGCCAATCTGTTTTGTGTTTGAATCGAAGGGCAGTCAGCTGTGACCTTCTCTCCTTCCTCAGAATAAAGGCAACTAATGTAAGTAACAGATTGTCTTAAAAGCTGCTGCTCCCTGAGCCTTGATAATTATATTCAGTGTGCTGCAAGGCTCACCACCAGACAGCATTTAACACACAGTTTATTTGATCTAGTTATTGAGTCTCAATACAGGTGTTCGAGGCTGTTCATTGAACTGTCACAGCACTGAGAGGAAAATGCATTAATTGTAAATTTGGAAAAGGTTAGTTAAATCTTTTCGGGGGGTACTATATTGTCATTAAATAGCACAGGAAGAGCAATAAAGGATAATAATGGCCTTCAGAGAAATTAAATTGAAGCTGTTTTATAGCAGCACTTAGAATGTGGAACACTGTATAAATGCTAAGTGCTTTAGAAATGTGAACTAATTAATCCTCACAACACCCCAATAAGTACATATCAGTATTTTCATTTTACAGAATGGGAAACGGAAGCAGAAAAGCTCTTTTGGGAAAGGAACTCTGTCTCAGTACAGCACCTAGCACATCAAAGTCCTGATTTGTGCCTCTGGGCCCGGCCCCCAAATAAATGACTTGTGCAAGGCCTCAGAGCTGGGATCAGAATTCAGGAGGTCCTGGCTCCTCCACTTTGTGCTCAGCTCACACCTGTCTCATTTTAGGTGTGAATCTCTGGAATGATCTTTGGGATAGAAATCTTTATTACAACCATGTTACACGGCTAGGATGATATTTGAGATCAAATGTTGCAGTCCTAAATCCTGAGTAAGAGCTGCAGGATTTGATCCATTGTGTAGATAACTGGGGCTAGTCAGTAGCCATTACTTGCAGAAGGGTACTGTGGATTTTAGTATGATGTTGTTTGTTAAAGCACAACTATAGACAAATTAGAATTTTCTAATACCATTTTATAATCTTCTCATGTCCTTTTGCTTGCACAGAAATGACACAACAAAGGGAAAATTAACGAGAAAAGGGGGGTGAGGTAATATCTTGTACTGGACCAATTCCTGTTGGTGAGAATCAAGCTTTCAAGCTACACTGGGCTCTTCTTCAATCTGTGAAACTACGGCTATGTCTACACAGCGCACCTTACAATGGCATGGCTGTCCTATTGTAACATGTGCTGTGCAGCTGCTCTTTACCGCCAGGAGAGAGCTCTCCCAGTGGCAAAATAAAACCACCCCAAGGGCCGGTAACTTCGTTGACAGAAGCAAGGCTCCCGTCAACAAAGCACTGTCCACACTGGTGCTTTTTGTCGCTAAAACTTGTGTCATTTGGGGGTGTTTTTTCACACCCATGAGGGACAAAACTGCCAGTGTAGATGTAGCTTTTGGCCAGGTCTACACTGCAAGGTCTCCCATATAGCCACTTTTTACTGGAGGGAAGAGACCTCTCCTGTCAACATAATTAAACCACCTCCAATGAGCGGTAGCCACTATATCAGCAGGAGAGCCTCTCCTGCCACCGTAACACTGTCCACACCAGCATTTTGGTTGGTGAAACTTATGTTAGTCCAGACTGTTTTTTTCCACACTCAACTGACACAATGCTCTTGTAGACAAAGCCAGACTCAGTGCCACAGCTAAATATAAGGTGGAACAGATTGTTTAACATAAGTAGTTAACACATATTTCAAGGGACCATTCAAGGTGAAGTGGCCCATTAACACCCTTCCAGATGGGGGGGGGGGGGGGGAAAGGGTTGTTAGTGGGTTATATATTGTTGTAAGAAGTCATAAATCCTTGAAACATGTGTTGTGAATATTGCAGAGCACAGCTGATCAGACCAGTTAAATATTCTTCCTTCTATTTTCAAGCACTGCTGAGTATAAGAAAAGCTCTGCCTGGACAACAAACATTGTATTGGTTTCTTCCTAGTCATTCTTGGCTTCACTGCCGCACACACACACACACCGTTCTCTAGTGAAACAATCACATCCATACACATCATACAAGCTGATCATCATCAGTAGAAACTTGGCTCATAGGTTTATTAGATTATCTAACATGTCAGAGCTTCCACTGAGAATAGATTAAAACCATACAATAAGAGTACTAAACGGCTCTTTCTTTAATATCTGTAGTTTGTCCATGGTTAGCGCACCAGCTTATTCAGAGAACTTGCTCAAGTGAATTTTTGAGGGATTATACCTGTCTCACTCATTTTTCCTGTTGTATAATGAATCTTTTTAAAATTCATCAGGTAAGATGTCTTGGGTGAAATCCAAGCCTGTTGAAGTAAATGAGAAAGTTTTGCTATTGACTTAAATAGGGCCAGGATTTCATCCTTTGTTTCTAAACAAACTGCCTCCTGCTAGTTGGAGTCTGCTCCCATGAGCTTCACCTGCACCAGGTAGTGCATTGGGCCAGGATGCTTAAAGGCTTTCCAGTGATTTATAGCATTTTTTCCCCTCTTTATCTTTGTTTCAAGATACCAGATCCTGAAATCATGTAATTCTGATTCCTATTTGTCTTCTCCTCCACCTTTTAAATTCCAGTCTGATTTTAATAGTTGCACCTCAAGAACTGATAGTTGGAGGTAATGCTATTCTCCATCTGAAAACTTGTCATTCAAGCAGTTCTAGGGCAGAAAGCACGTATCTGTATTTGTAGGTGCACGTGACATAGCATGGCAGTTGCTAAAATCATGTTGGTGAAGTGGAGGCACAGGAAGAAAGCAAAACAGTAAGCAGCAGCCAGGACCTGCACTTATGGTAGAAAGGGGGCAACGAGGATGGATTTGATCTTAACCTAGACGGAAGGCACGGCTGTTGATGGTTTATGCTTGAAGCATAGCATGCTGGCCCTTGACACAGCCTTCCCCCAATTGCTGGAAACCTTAGACTCCCAGGATCAAACCTCATTAGCCACTAAATAGACTGGTCATTAACTCCCACTGAAATCAGCTGGAGTCTTTCCTTTGACTTCAGTGGGAATTGAATCACACTCTAGAAAGTAAAACAACTTTGAATGATATGCATTTTGAAATACATTTCAGGTATCCTTAAGTGGTTACAGGAAACTTGCCCCAAAGTTGATTAAAATACATCCATGAATTAGAGTAGCTTCCTTTATGTAAGCTAGATATTAAGTTTAAACATTCACAGCCAAGGAACACCTGTGTATTTCATAACTAAATCAGGCATATGAAACAGATGTTTTCAAGGATGCACCCTTTCTCTCACTCTATTGCACATAACAAATTAAGCTTCCACAACAAATACAGAAAAACTTGCTACACCAAATCCAATAGTAAACATCCCCCTGTTGATAGATCCATAATGCAGAAGCCTTTTCTCATATCTTTACCAAGCAGTTATATTTGGGGAATAAGATTCATTTTCAGAGTTAAAATTAATCTCTGCAACACAGATTCCATTATTCACCTCTGAAAAATAGTTTTTTCAGTAAAATAGCTGGTTTCACACAAAACAATGAGAAGTCCAGTGGCATCTTAAAGGCTAACATTTATTTGGGTATAAGCTTTCATGGGTTAAAAAAAACCCCACTTCTTCAGAAGCCTGTTTCACACTGTCATGAGAAACCCTACTGCTAAAGGGGTTTGGCTTTGCATATAGGAATATGCATATTAATAGTTCTGAAATGCAAAGACCAGCTAAGCAGGCATTGGGCTTCAAAAACCCTTCTGGGTACATGGACTTCTCTGCCCTGCTCTTGCAAGCAACTGCACCTGAGTGACATCACTGAAGAGAGGCTGAAGTCAACCACGTGCTGGAAAAGGACACTGCTGGAGACTCAGCAAGCCCTTGTGTGCTGTTTACAAAAGGGCCAACTTGGAGGGTGGGAAAGGAAGTGTGGGCAGAGTCTCTGAGGGCTTCTGAATTTCAGAGGCAAATCTTTTATGAGCTCAATGAATCATTCTGGTGATCTCTGTAGTTGAGGGTTTCTTTCAGCATTCTCCAGTCTCCATAGGATGTGCTAAGTAGGGAAGGTGATGGAGCTTTGGAGGGGTTGCTGGAGAAGAGGGGGTTTCCTCCCATTTCCTGCTTGCTGCTCAGTGCTGTCTGGAAAACAGATTCCTGAAGGCATTGTTGTAGTTTTTGTTGAAAGCCGTATAGATCAGTGGATTAAAAAAGGAATTAGAATAGCCGAGCCACAGAAAAATACTTTTCCAAATGGGTGGGATGTCACAGGAGCAGAGAGGGTTGATGAGTTCAGTGATAAAGAAGGGGATCCAGCACAGTACGAAGACCCCAATGAGGATGCCCACCATGAGGACAGCTTTCTTCTCCTTCTGCTCTCGCCACGTGTCTCCATCAGTCTGGAAGGTAACAGTGGCGTGGCGGACTGTGAAGACCATCTGGGATTGTTGGGAGGCCTCCTTCACCTGCCAGACGTGAGCACAAGCGTCAACATACGCACCCTGCCTGCTGCTGCACATCACACGAGACATATTGCATGCGTCAGCAAACAATCTACAGTACAATTGCAGTTACATGAATGTGATCGGACACACTGAAGTAGTTTGGGTCAGCAGTGCAACTTTATCCTATTTAAGAGATGTGAGGTATATGTCCCTGTTTTGGGTAATAGGAGTTTTGAATAACTGAGGTTATAAATGGTGTCAAGTATCAGAGGGGTAGCCGTGTTTGCTGCTTTTACTGATCCAGACTAAGAGTCCTGTGGCACCTTGTAGACTAACAGACATTTTGGAGCATGAGCTTTCGTGGGTGAATACGAAGTGAGTATTCACCCACGAAAGCTCATGCTTCAAAACGTCTGTTAGTCTATAAGGTGCTACAGGACTCTTTGCTGAGGTTATAAAAATAGCGGTGATTGTGCATATGCAGTTTCCACTATTACTCCCACTATCTCAATCCGACCATGTATATTTCACACAGTTAGCAGGATCAGAGCAGTAGATCTCTCTCTCTCACACACACAGCCCTGCCTGCTTCTTCTGACTCTGCTAGTCTCTGAGCTGCATATGATGGGGGAAAGGAGAAAAATGTACTAGGAGAGCATGCAACATACATTATTGCCAAAAATTATCATATAGCTCATTAATACACCAGCAAACCAGGAGTTCAAAGCATCCAGCTACCATTAGGAAACAATTGGCAGGGTTGTGTAGGTGCTTGCACAGACACACATTTCCCCTAAGACTATGTCAGGTTATTTTCCATATTCTGGGTGGTTGCCTACTGACCCTCCACCCCAAACTCCTAAGGGGCCAGACTCACCTGTGAAACCTTCAGTCATACAAGTGAGCACTGACCCACAGGATTTCAAGGGACTACTTCTGTGAGTCACTGCTCACCAGCCTGAGCCAGAGGTTCACGGTCAGGCTCAAAGTTCCAGCACAGTATTTCCACTAGCACCCAATGACTGCACACTTGGCCTGCAAGTCTCCCTTCTAGACCTTAGAACTCCACAATCCTGGGCAAGTTTCCCCCACAGGGCTGGGCCAGAGTGGGGTCCTAGGGCCATGGACATCATAGCTGCCACCCAGCCCAGGCCAGCAGGCAAACCCTGACCTCGACCCACCTCTAGCCTTTCGGGGGCGATGGGGGTGATGGAGTTGCTCTTCCGGGATCCGATGCGAAACTTGGCCGCCTTGTAGATCTTCCAGTAGACAAAGAGCACGACGCAGAGCGGCAGGTAGAAGGCGCCAAAGGTGGAGAAGACTGTGTAGGAGGGCTCCTGGCTGACCTGGCACTCCTGGTTGCCCTCGGAGTAGGTCTCCCCCCAGCCGAAGAGCAGCGGGGCCAGGGCAATGACGGCGGAGAGGGCCCAGGTGAGGGCAATCATGGCGTTGGAGATGCAGCGGCGGACGCGCAGGGTGTACTCCAGGTGGCGGCTGAGGGACCAGTAGCGGTCCAGGGCGATGGCCGTCACGTTCCAGATGCTGGCCGTGCAGCACAGCACGTCGAAGGCGATCCACACGTGGCACAGCGCCCGGCCTAGCCGCCAGCGCCGCCCGGCCAACTCGTGCACCAGGCTGAGGGGCATGACCAGTGCCGCCACCATCACGTCGGAGACGGCCATGGAGGCCACCAGGTTGTGGGGCACACGGTGGAAGGCGCGCACCCGCAGGATGGTGGCCAGCACCAGCACGTTCCACAGGAAGGTGGCGGCGGCCAGCAGCGCCAGCAGGGTGAGCAGCAGGACGCCGAACACGGACAGCGGGGCCCGGCCGGGCAGGGCCGTGGGGGGGCCGCCGCTCCGGTTGGCCGCGGCTGCCCATGGGGGGGCGCGAGAGTTCAGTCCCGCGTCCCTGCTGGCCCCGTGTGGAAGTGCGCGGCGGAGAGCGGCCGCCAGCTCCCCAGCGCCGCGGACTCAGGTGCGGGCGGGGGCTGGAGCCGGCTGCGCTCCAGTGCCGGCCCGAGACGAAGTTTGGGGGGACGTGGCGGCCATAGGCGCTGGGGCCGGCAGGAGGGAGCAGTGGCCGCGGGCTCCCAGCCTGCCCAGGGGACGGGGAACAGCCCGCTGGCGCTGGCCGCTGCCTGCCGCGGGAAGCCCCGCACCCCGCCGGCGGGAACGGTCCCCGGGCGCCCGAGCCGCGCTCCCTGGTGCAGGGCTGGGAACGGCGACGAGCGCAGTCCGAGCCGGCGGCGGGGCTTTATCAAAGAGGAGAATGACTCCGACGTCAAAACGTGGCCCATCAGCTGACGGCAACCCCCCTTCCCTCCAGTCGTCCCTGGGCGAACGCACCCCTCGCTCAGCCAGAGCCTGCTGCCTTCCCCGGCCGGATGGCGGCCCCTGCCTGCCTGCCTAGCTCGCTCGCTGCCAGGTGGAGGAGGAGCCCACTTGGGTTCGGCACCTGCTGCTGCCGCTGCTTAGCTCAGTGCCCTCCTGCTCCTCGCCCTGAAAGTCTCCAAGAACAGCCCAGGCTTCTTGCAGAGGACTGCACCAGCAGATGGTAAATGGATCCCCGAATTCCCTTCTCTGTGTTCAGCTTAATGCTTCACTCGCTTTCACACACCTATTCATCTCATGCACCTATTACCCTGTTCAGATAGGATGCTGCTCTGCACCTGCTCGTATGAACAAACCATTACATGCCTAATGGTTTGGATTGCTCGAAGAAAGGGGGTTATTTACAGTGAGGGATGCATCTTTCATTATAAGAGAGCAGGTATCCATGGCTTAGGTTTATAGGCACTTTAATCAAAGCTTTGTTCTACCAGCAAGGTGCATATGCATGTAACTAACTGGTCAGGTGGGTTACCTGTGCATATATGAAAACAGAGTATTTCCAGTGGGCTTCAGCAGAGCAGAGATAGATTAAAGTGGTCTCCGATTTCAAGTGCATTGGTAAAAGGAGCTGGAGAATAAGAGCTTTTCAAAATCATGCTTAGTCATTTCAGTTTAAAGATGTTTATCTAGAGATTATCAATAGTTAAGTCAACTCAGCCTTTCCAGTACTGCTTTTCTGCTAAGTGTTTGGGGCACCCATCATGAAAACATCCCACTTCATTTATGCTTTTTCACAGACTTTAATTTCCCCTGTTGTGAAATATAATTTTAAAATTCAAAAGAATTACACCTAGATGTTTTAAAAACTCAAAAGTTAGTGTATTCCTCCTGGCAATGTTAATATACCCACATTGAATGTGTCTCATAGTACAGCATGTATCTAACAAGCCAACTAATACATGTAATGGGTCAAGTGACTGTTTCTTTCAGAATCCGACCTTTTGCATATCCAAACTTTTCACTAATTAGCTTTTTATTAAAGCTAAACAGAACACTTCTTTGACTACTGCTACAAATTATTATTTCTGTAACAGTAGTGATTATAAGCTCCAAATGAAGTCAGGGCCCCATTGTACTAGGCACTGTACAGACACATAAAGAGACAGTCAGTACCTTAATCAGCTTACAAACTAATCGGACAAGACAAACAGCAGGTGGGAGAAAGGAAATAAGTAAGTAAATATTGAGGAAGAGTGATCGATACATTTGTGACCTTAATGCAGTTCAGTTGGATTTAGGAGAAGAAATAAAGATGTAGCAGTTCTGTGGAAATACACAACTGCAAATTACCACAGGCAATAGCATAACTAAATATCAAATAGGTCTTTGGTACTGCACATTTTTAACCTCAGAACTTTTTATATTCAAGCTTGCAGTTACTCAGTAGTTACTGAGGCAGCTAGTAAGGGCAGTTACTGAGTAAACTTTTATTTACTCAGTAAGGGCTAGAGACCTGTGATGTTTGATGTTTCAAAATTCAGTCTGTTTGTATAACACTCATTTAGGAGGCATGCAGGGTTTTGCTTCTCAGTGCTGCTAGGTGAAAGAAACACATCAAGAAAAAGTTGGAGAATGTAGGGTTGTCAGGGTGTGGTTTGGAGAGGACAGAGGGCACTATACCACACTTTTAGAGGCATACCATCACTTTTCTCCTTGTGCACAGGAATAAACACAATGTTTTTGATGGGCAAAGTCTCTCTTTTCCACTCAACTCTCATACAGCTGAATGGATTTTGCACAGATTTATAAAGGATCTCTTTTGGAGCTGAACCCAATCCCAGAAAGTTCCTGATCCTGCAAGATGCTGAGCCTCCTCAATTACCATTAACCTCAAGAACTTGAAGGAATCACTTAATACCTATCAGGATCAAGCCTATATTAATTAGTGGGCCTTTCCCAACAAACTGCACAAACACAAAGCTAAAGCTAAACAATATGTGGTATGTGCTCCTAAGAACAAAATAATGGTGCTATTGCTTTAGAAAGAAGTAAACGAGTAACCATGAGAAAAATTGGAAACCTAATCCATGAAAGCTGAAGCATAAATCTAAATGAGATATGTTCAGTGTGTCCTCTCTCTGTGCACTAGGATTTTCACTATTGTATTGACTGGACCTCTCACTAAAGATATTAACAGATTCCTGGAGACTGAATGGATCAGGGAAGAGGTAATTGAAAATAGCTGTTTCATCTGGAAGTCACCTGGTGAATCCATCCTGACAGAAAACTGTTACTTTAAAGGACAAAATCTCCCCTGCTTTACTTATATGAGTAATCCCATTGATTTTCAGTAGGGCTGCTCATGTGATTAAGGTGGGCAAGATCTGTGGAATGGTCATGGTCTCAGTAAAGCCCTTTGTGGGACAGTGTCCACCTCACAAAAACAACCCCCACAGTTGGCACCAACTGACATCCTTGATGCCAGTGTCAGGTGAGGTCCAAGACTGAATTACCTTTATGAAGCCTAGTGGCAGTCCAGGTAACTCAGCATTGAGACAAACTGGCAGGGCAATGATGGAGAAGCTTGCTCATGACTGCGTATGCTGTACTATTCTGTGGATGAAAGAAGAACTCCAGAGTTGGTGGATGTGGTAAATTCAATGAGAATTAAAATGAACTTTATTTATATATGTACTGTATATACATCCATACCAAAAGCTTCACTAGGTATAGCTAAGATTGCTCTGCTGTATCCTATATTAATGCAATTACCAAAAAATACAGGAAATCCCCAGTTAATACTCCATTCACATCCACATCAACCTCAACTCACATTCTTTACCAGCAAAACCTGATACCCCAAACACTCACAGACTTCCAGCCCCAGGATACACTTTTATTGCAACATTGTACTCAGCCACAATGCATGCATCTGTTTCTTCACAGTCACAATTAAAATCACAGCCTGAACTCTGACCTCATACATGTATTGTAGCTATAAAATGTGTCATTTGCACGTGAATTAGTACAAGTTTGGTGTCGCAGTTCAGAGCTGCCTGCACCTATAACCCCTTGCACTAGTCTGGCCAAATGCACCTTCTCCCAGCGTGAAATCCCATGGTTCTGCCAATCTCAGACTGGGTCCTGGGGTACAGTACTCTGTGTACTATCCATGATTCCTCAGCAGGCCAAAGGGGTCAAGCCCTGCAAGCTGTGACCAGTGTGTGAATGCAGTGACATAAGATAGCTTTTCCACAACAAAGTACAGGATTGTTCACTCTCAACAGGGTGAACAAAGCAGCACAAGAGCAAAAGGTTTTTAACACAATAGTCCACACGTGTATCTGTTTTACCTAAAGCTTAAGTAGGCCTTCCTTCTTCAAACCCCTGCCCCACTTCTGGGGTTGGGATTCAGTATGCTTCTCTGCAGAACCTGTCTCTTTGCTCTACTCTTCCAGGGGTTGCTTTTTTATCCTTTGGAAGTCTGTCTCTCATAAACCTGGTGTGATGATGCTGCCTGTGAGAGCCAGCTGAGGTCACTCAATGAGGGTGAACTGCAAACAAAATGAGGCAGACAAGCCCCAGAAGCTGGTGGATATTCCAATACTTAGATTTACAAACCAGCACAAAACAACTTCTATATTACCTCACTGGTTACTCAGAAGTCCAAATAATGCCGTTCCCTTAAAGTACCCAGCCTCAGGCCTCCATCCAGACACACATGTCAGATATGATGATGATTGCTTAAAATCTTATCTCATCATATAAAATAAAAGGTTCTCCTGATCCCAAAGGACCAAGCCGCAGACCCAGGTCAAATGATAACTTAGATCTTACCCAAAATACATGCTTATAGCCAATTCTTATTAACTAAGCTAAAATGTATTAGAAAATAGAGAGAGTGTTGGTTAAAAGATCAATATATACACAGACTTGAATTCAATTCATGAGGTTCAGATACATAGCAGAGATGAGCTTGTAGTTGCCAAAAGTCCGTTTAGATATAGTGCATAGGTTATAGTCCAATGTCCATATTAAGGGTGACTCCAGTCAGTGACTGGCAATCTCAATCCTTATGGCTTAACGTTTCCCCCTCTTGAAACCCAAAGCAGATCTGAGATGAAGAAAAATAGTGTCCCAGGGTTTTTTATACGTTTCCTGCAGCCTTTTGGCCTGAGAAAACAGTAGGCTTAACCTTCCTTCTCCTAACCATCATGGCAATTACCACAGGATAATTTATCCATTAAACAGTTCAGATACAGGTTACCACAACCTTCAAAGAGACATACAGACAATAATACAATTTACCTCCAGTGTCTTCCTAAATGTTAATATTCCTTTTTTGATCTTTGAATCAAAGCTATAGCAATAGACAAGACTTGTTTGCTTACATCACAAGACCTGAGCAAATTTCTACCCCTAACAATACAGACTTTCATTTCAAAGTTCTATTCATTTGCATATCTTCCTAACCAGTTTGGCCATGGGTCAGGTCAGTCTGTGAGTTAATTAACTCTTTCTGGCCCTGTTACCTTTCAATGAGATATTATATTACACTCATAATGTCACACCTGGTTGTGGGGTATAAGAACTGTTTTTCCTGCTGAAATTAACTCCTGAGTGGTGTTAACTGCAACTCTCATTAACTTATCATAGAATATCAGAGTTGGAAGGGACCTCAGGAGGTCATCTAGTCCAACAGACTGATCCCCAGACAGATTTTTGCCCCAGATCCCTAAATGGCCCCCTGAAAGATTGAGCTCACAATCCTGGGTTTAGCAGGCCGATGCTCAAACACTGAGCTATACCTTCCCCCTCTTTACTGGTGGTAGCAAGTGCTCATCGCACACAAACCCCTGTGCACATATGGTGATGCTCAACCAGTTTGTGATGAGCCCATAAGAGGCAATTATGATATATTTGTCTCATGATCCTTCTGTAAATTTCCTGCAGGATAAGCCAACTAAAGGCAGACTATTGCTGCATACACAAATGCACACATCTAAATGCTGAAAGCTGTTGTCCATATTCCTTTTAAGTTTATTTTTTAAATAGCTTTATTGAAATGAATTATGCTTTCGAGAGCAACTAGCATGCTAGAGGTCCATGAACATAAGTATATTCCACCACGTGTTACTCTTTTAGAATAATAGACACAGAGAGAAATATTAAGAAGAAATTGTAAGCGGGAAGATGAGGTATCTTTAGCTTAATACATGAGCTTTGACAATCAAAGCTTCCAGTACAAACTGTCAAGAATCTTCCAGGAAGACAGATGGCACAGATGACAGGAAACGGATGGATCTGTAAAATACAGTTGTTATTCTGACCCTTTTTCCTGATGACAAAGTTGTAGAAGAGATTTGTTTCTCACAAGCTTTAGGTATTTTGGTGGCAAACTGGCATTGGTGCTAGTAAATTGTTGAAACTGTGGGAAAGTTTGTGATGTCACTAGACTGCAAATGGACTTCTTGATGTGTGTTCTCCTGAATGTCATTCTGCTTCATCCCAGGCAGCTGATGACCTATATTTATATAAATCCTTTCGGACTGTGGCAATGTTCTGCAGAACACCAGAGTAGAAATTATATAAGTTTTAAGACCCTTCTCTAGCCGGTCAAGATGTCATCCTGAAGGTCTGATTTCTTTGCCCTTTTATGAAGGATGAAGACAGAAATAATTCTAAATTGTTTTCTGTGTTGGTCTTTGGGGTTCCCCAGTGCTCTTGAGTTGGTTTTGTTATTATAACGCAGTGTCAACCTGCATAGTAATGAAAGAACCATTGACGTCAGAAGTAAAATGTAGATGTCTTCTAAGGGATATTTTTTCCCCATCTCTAGTCCCTTAATCCTCGTTTCTTGATATGCAATTGAAAGCTTTCTCGTTACTTGGCAATACCATTTCCTGAACAGCCACTCCACTATTGCTTTGTCTACCTGCCAAGTGTTTCTGTTGGCATAATCGACTTATCACTGTGCTGCCTTCCCACATTGTGGATTGCTTTCAGGAGAATAATCTGAGACCCAGGAGATGGATCTGAGATGCACCAGATCCACATTCACATTTTTTCCTGTAGCTATGGAATGTGTGCTTCCTTGCTTGACTCTTAAGTAGAGGTTGTCAGTTCGCATCAGACTTATAGATTTCTCTGTTGCAACCTTTTGATATTGTGCAAATTGCTGTTAATTTGAGTAAGTTAAACACACTGTGTTCTGGAATCACAGTACTGAGACATGGTGAAGTACCTTCATGGATGCATTTCATTAGTGGGTGAAGTGATACCTGGGTAAATTTTGTGAAGCTATTCATTTAGACATTTAGATCAGTGCCTGCCACAAAAGCAACTGGGAGCTTTATACTACTAAACCAGTCATTCATAAGCTAACAACATATTAAATTGTAGGGTCTGATCATGCAAACTTTTTCTCACACTGAGTAATAATTGGGTCTACTGGTGAGTAGAGACTGCTTATACAAGTAAGGGTTTGCAGGACTATGTCTCACATCCATAGACTGTAAATTACAGCTAATTCCATCAATAGATCCATGTAAAGATGTGTTTTTTTCCTTATATTATGCATGTAAATACTATAAGACAGATTTCCTTCTCGCACAGAAAAAAAAAACAACAGGAAAGCTGTAGGGAGAAAGAAAACTCCATAAGGTTCCCAACACAGGGTTCACCTCACACTATCCCATCTGGTGGGAAGGGGACAGCGCATGGATTTTAGAGGCCAGCCTCAATCCCCCAAACTAGCATATTTTAGGAATACACAAGGAAGAATATCCCCACTTTTGCACTGAATCTAGAGCCATCCTTGTGGGCCCCTGGAAACACAATTTCTGCTGGAGCTGTTCTGCTATGGAGAAGACCTAAATGGAGATAATACAAAGTGTTAACACCCACCAGGATTTCTTTGCAGAAATTTTGGATGCAGAGCAGAGGCTAGTGCCATAGTACACTCTGCTGTGCTGCTCCTCCACATGTCCCCAGCACCCCTTTACACAGATCCCCCAAAGTGGGCAAATAAGTAGGGCCAGTTGAGGGGACAGTGCTGGAGAGGTGGTTCTGTCCTGCTTCTGCATGGAAGGCAGGGGGCTGTGTATGGGGAGCTCTATCTCCAGGCACAGATCTCTGGGAGATTAGGCAAGTGCATGTGTGGTTCGATGGAGACAGATTACAAAAGCCCACAGGCAAGTCAAAAACATGGAGACTTGGGAGAAGGGTTGGAATCTGGAAGGAGCATTGGTCATTTAGCAGGCATAAGGGAGAGACAAGAGAGAACATACAGGGGAAATCAAATCAGCATGTTAGATTTGGGGGGAGGGATAACTCAGTGGTTTGAGCATTGGCCTGCTAAAGCCAGGGTTGTGAGTTCAGTTCTTGAGGAGGCCACTTAGGGATCTGGGGCAAAATCAGTACTTGGTTGTGCTAGTGAAGGCAGGGGGCTGGACTCAATGACCTTTCAAGGTCCCTTCCAGTCTAGGAGATTGGCATATCTCCTATTATTATTATTAATCTGTATACTAATGCAAGAAGTATGGGGAATAAGCAGAAAGAACTTGAAGTGCTAGTGAATAAACACAACTATGACATAGTTTGCATCACAGAGACTTGGTAGGACAATAAGGATGACTGGAATATTGGTATAGGAGGGTAAAGCTTGCTCAGGAAGGACAGGCAGGGAAAAAAGGGGAGGAGGTGTTGTCTTATATATTAAAAATGTGTACCTTTGGACTGAGGTTGAGATGGAAACAGGAGAGAGACTTGTTGAAAATCTCTGGGTAAGGATAAAAGGGGGGGAAAAAACAAGGGTGATGTCATGGTAGAGGTCTACTACAGACAGCCTAACCAGGAAGAAGAGGATGAGGCTTAACAACTAACAAAATTGTCCAAAGCACAGAACTTGGTGGTGATAGGGGACTTCAGCTACCTAGACATCTGTTGGGAAAATAACACAACAGGGCATAGATTATGCCACAAGTTCTTGGAATGTATTGAAGACCATTTTTTATTTCAGACGGTGGAGAAAGCTACTAGGAAAGAGGCTGTTCTAGATTTGATTTTGACAAGTAGGGAGGAACTGGCTGAGAATTTGAAAGTGGAAGGCAGTTTAGGTGAAAGTGATCATGAAATGGTAGAGTTAATAATTTTAAGAAATGGTAGGAGATAAAACACAGAATAAGATAATGGATTTCAAGAACACAGACTTTAGCAAACTCAGCGAATTGGCAGGCAAGATCCCATGGGAAGCAAATCTAAGGAGAAAAACAGTTCAAGAGAGTTGGCAGTTTTTCAGAGACATTATTAAGGGCAAATAAGCAACTATCCCACTGCATAGGAAAGATGGGAAGTATGGCAAGAGACCAGCCTGGCTTAACCAGGAGATCTTCAATTACCTGAAATTCAAGAAAAGAGTCCTACCAAAAGTGGAAACTGGGTGAAATTACA
This sequence comes from Chelonoidis abingdonii, assembly GCF_003597395.2. Taxonomy (NCBI): domain Eukaryota; kingdom Metazoa; phylum Chordata; order Testudines; family Testudinidae; genus Chelonoidis; species Chelonoidis abingdonii. The sequence continues at coordinate 20,037,430 of NC_133770.1, read as the reverse complement.
AAGGATGAATATAAACAAATAACACAAGCATGTAGATGCAAAATTAGAATGGCCAAGGCACAACATGAGATTAAATTAGCTATAAGCATAATAGGCAAACATTCTACAAATACATTTGAAGCAAGAGGAAGACCAAGGACAGGGAGGCCCACTACTCAATGGCGACAGGGTGGGGGGGAGGAATAACAGAAAATGTGGAAATGGCAGAAGTGCTAAATGACTTTTTTTGTTTCAGTTTTCACCAAAAAGGTTATCAGTGACTGGATGACTAACATAGTGAATGACACTGAAAATGAGGTAAGATCAGAAGCTAAAGTAGGGAAAGAACAAGTTAAAAATTACTTAGACAAGTTAGTTGTCTTCAAGTCAACAGAACCAGATGAAATACATCCTAGAATACTCACGGAGCTGACAGAGGATATATCTGAGCTATTAGCAATTATCTCTGAAAGCTCATGGAAAATGGAAGAGATTCCAGAGGACTGGAAAAGGGCAAATATAGTGCCCATCTTTTAAAAGGGAAATAAGGACAACCCATGGGATTACAGACCAGTTAGTTTATCTTCAGTACCTGAAAAGATAATGGAGCAAATAAGAAATCAATTTGAAAACATCTAAAAGATAAGGTGATAAGTAACAGCATGGATTTGTCAGAATAAATTGGGTCAAATCAACTGAATAGCTTTCCTTGACAGGGTGTAACAAGACTTGTACATTGGAGGGAAGTGGTAGATGCGTACATCTTGACTTTAGTAAGGCTTGTGATACTGTCTCACTTTACCTTCTCATAAACAAATTAGGGAAATGCAACCTAGATGGATCTACTATAAGGTGGGTGGGTGCATGACTGTTTGGAAAACTGTTCCCAGAGAGTAGTTATCACTGATTTACAATCAAGCTGGAAGGGCATAATAAGAGAGGTCGTGCAGGGATCAGTTTGGGATCAGTTCTGTTCAACATCTTCATTAATGATTTAGATCGGGTTAGGCAACCTATGGCACAGGTGCCAAAGGCGGCACGCAGGCTGGTTTTCAGTGGCACTCGCGTTGCCCAGGTCCTGGCCACTGGCCTGGGGGCCTCTACATTTTAATTTAATTTTAAAGGAAGCTTCCTTAAACATTTTAAAAACGTTATTGACTTTACATACAACAATCATTTAGTTATATATTGTTGTCTTATAGAAAGAGACCTTCTAAAAACGTTAAAATGTATTACTGGCACGCAAAACCTTAAATTAGAGTGAATAAATGAAGAATCAGCACAGCACTTCTGAAAGGTTGCCAATCCCTGCTTTATGGGTATCTCAGGCCTGGTCTACACTACGCGTTTAAACAGATTTTAGCAGCGTTAACCCGATTTAACGGCGCACCCGTCCACACTATGAGGCCCTTTATATCGATATAAAGGGCTCTTTAAATCGGTTTCTGTACTCCTCCCCAACGAGAGGAGTAGCGCTAAAATCGGTATTACCATATCGGATTAGGATTAGTGTGGCTGCAAATCGATGGTATGGCCTCCGGCGTATCCACAATGCACCCACTGTGAACTCTTCTGGACAGCATCTGAACTCGGATGCAGTGCGCAGGTAAACAGGAAAAGCCCGCAAACTTTGAATTACATTCCTGTTTGCACCAGCGTGGACTCTGATCAGCACGGGTGGCGATGCAGTCCCAAATCAAAAAGAGCTCCAGCAATGGACCGTAATGGGAGATAACTGGATCTGATCGCTGTATGGGGAACAAATCCATTCTATCACGAGCTCCATTACAGAAAGATAATGTCAAAGTGTTTTGAAAAAATCTCCAGCCTACACAGTGCTGCGTGACAACATAATGGAAGCCAAAGAATCAAAATGGATGCTCATGGAGGAGGAGGGGTATCTGAGGAACTCCAGCTAATCCCACAGTCCACAGCAGTCTCCGAAAAGTATTTGCATTCTTGGCTAGCTCCCAGTGCCTGTAGTTCAAAACTTAATTGTCCAGCATGGTTTCAGGGTATAGCTGGTCCAATTTACTGCCTCCCCCCACCCGTGAAAGAAAAGGGAAAAAATCGTTCCTTGACTTTTTTCAGTGTCACCCTATGTCTACTGAAATGCTGTGGTAGAAGCGATGCGGCAGCAGTGAAGAGCAGTATCCGTCTTCTTCGCCCTTCCTGAGTGGCAGATGTACAAATATGATTGCTATTTGTCAATCACCATCAGCCCATGAGTGCTCCTGGCTGGCCTCGGTTGAGCTGGCCAGGGGTGCTGGGTAAAAAAGGAATGAATTCTGCATTCCTGGTAGGCTGGTATAGAACAGCTGGTAACCGTCCTCATCATAGCAACTGGGGCTGAGCTCCATCAGCCCCCTCCCTTTCATGTGTAAAGAAAAGATTCTGTACTGCCTGGACTATCATAGCAGTGGGATGCTGGGCTCCTCTCCCCTGCACCCTTAATGTTCTGCCTGGACTGTCATAGCAGCGGGAGGCTGCCTCCCCTCATTTTATCTCACTAAACAAGTCACTGTTTCTTATTCCTGTATCCTTTATAATTTCATGACACAAATGGGGTGGGGACACTGCCATGGTAGCGCAGGAAGGTTGGAGAGGAGGGAAGCAACGGGTGGGGTGTGTTTGCAGGGGCAACCCCGAATAGCATGCAGCTCATATTTCTGCGGGAATCGGACATGGAGCAGCTGTGCTCTCTGATACACTGGTTCTCTAGTACACTTGCCCCATATTCTAGGCAGGACTGACTCTATTTTTAGATACTATAAAGGAGGAATTGACTCAGGGAGTCATTCCCATTTTTGCCTTTGCACCCCGGGCCAACCTCAGCCAGGGGCACCTACAACAGCAGTAGACAGTACAGAATGACAGATAACCATCATCTCATTGCCAATTTATAATGGCAGCAGACAGTACGTAAACCGGTTTTGTAAAACAGATTGTATAAAGTCGAGTGCACGCGGCCACACTAAGCACATTAATTCGGCAGTGTGCGTCCATGATCCGAGGCTAGCATCGATTTCTGGAGCGTTGCACTGCGGGTAGCTATTCCGTAGCTATCCAATAGTTCCCGCAGTCTCCCCTCCCCCTTGGAATTCTGGGTTGAGATCCCAGTGCCTGATGGGGCAAAAATCATTGTCACGGGTGGTTCTGGGTAAATGTTGTCACTTATTCCTTCCTCTGGGAAAACAACGGCAGACAATCATTTCACGCCCTTTTCCCCTGGATTGCCCTGTCAGACGCCATAGCACAGCAACCATGGAGCCCTTTCACCTATTTTTTTTACTGTCACCGTATGTGTACTGGATGCTGCTGACAGAGGCGTTACTGCAGTGCTTCACAGCAGCATTCATTTGCTTTTGCATGATAGCAGAGATGGTTATCTGTTGTTCTGTACTGTCTGCTGCCATTATAAATTGGCAATGAGATGATGGTTATCTGTCATTCTGTACATTGCTTATAGCCTTTATCCAATCAGGTTTGCAGGGTCTAGGGTGACCAGATGTCCCGATTTTATAGGGACAGTCCGATTTGGGGGTCTTTTTCTTATATGGTCTCCTATTACCCCCAATCCCTGTCCCGATTTTTCACATTTGCTGTTTGGTCACCCTAGCAGGGACTAGGCTGGATATCTACAATATGTTTGACCATCAGGTGCCAGGCACACTTTTCACAATATTCAAGAGGCATGTGGAGGCTGGTCTTTTTCTAGGAAAGATGGATATTTTTGTATTCTGTGATTAATCTGACCTATTTACACAGGTATTGATCCAAGTTAGGATTGTTATAATTTAATTTTGTGAGCTTTGTTTGTATGGCACAATATAAATCATGGGTAGAACTCTTGGGACAGAGGCATATATTGCAAATAGAAATAAATCAAAATGGATCAGTTTTCTAAGGCCCCATTTCGGCAAAGCATCTTTATTCAGGACAGCACTGTGTTTAAGTTTAAGCATGTGCTTAAGTCCCAATGAAGTCAACAGGAATTAAGATGTTTAAAGTTAAAAACATGCTTTAGTGCTTTCCTGAATCAGGGACAAAGGGTGGGAAAATGATCACGCAATGTGGGAAACAAAATCTTATATTGTAGGGGAAATGTGGAGATGGAAATTTCCCTTCCCTTTTGGAGGAAAGAGTAGAAATGAATCCAATTCTCTAAGTACGTGGACAAGAAGCACTAAGAAATATACTTTGCCACCAATTTAGAATGAGTTAAATCTATTGACAGCCCTGCAGCTGTAGAGAAAAATATATAATTACAACTGTGAGCAGCAAAGTGGTTTAGCCTAATTGTTAAACATTGATAAGCACCAGAGTGCCTAATAAATTGCAAATCTCATTATCTGTTTGTTATGTGCATCATGAGATAACTGTTGAGGTTGAAAAGTATAAAAATTTGATTTAATTCACTGACATTTTGGATACAACGGGGTCAGACAGGTCTTATAGCACATAGCAGCTTGGGACCTATGAAAAGAAGTATAACTGAAGATAAGACTATAGCAAAATGAGTGAAAATGTAAGAGAGTTCAAGATACATTAAAGCAGATGAATCCTACCTTCCCACTGTAATCACGTACATGGGCCATGAGGCAAATTGCAAATACGTTTGACAGCCAGAAGGAAGATTATTACCACAGTGGTACATTCTGCCAAATGTTACAATTTCCTCCATTCAGAACTCTTGAGAATCCAGTTTCAAACTAGACAAGTCCTTGGGCCCTGAGGCTTCTCTAACTTATTCAGGGTAAGGCTTCGAACCTCCCCAGAATAATTATTAATTCATTTTTTTTTACATTTTTCAAATACATCTATAGCTCCGCCCCTACTTTAAAAATTACCATATAAACCAAAGACTGCCCATAAATATATCCACCTTGACCCATGCCCTCTTCAACAACTTTAACAAAGAGGGGGAAAAAGATGGGCATTGCGACATGCTTCTAAGGCAAAGAAATCCATCCAGACTCTGGCATACCGGAGGGGGAAGGGAATTCTAAAACTGAAGCTCCCTCACAGATGACTCCCTGCCAATAGCTCATTCTTGCTTAGATGGGCAAGCTCCTGCCCAAGTTCTTCTGCTGATCTCAACTGTGGCAGTATATCACGAGAGGGCTGATCTCTCAACTAATCTGGTCCTAAACCACTGAGAGTTTTATAGGTTAAATTCAATACATTGAATTCTACCCTGAAGACATTAGGGAGAAAAAAGGTGACTTAAAGCCAACTCCCCCCTGTTTCTTTCTTAATTGCAAGGATGGAGGAATTGAGAATCAGGCCCTTACGTTTTTTCATTATGTCTGTTGCCCACATATGTTCTATAAAAGTGTAAAATAATTGAAATCTTGGAAGTGAGAACTGCTTTCTGGGAGTCTCTGTCTTGGTTAATACTATGAACTTGAGATTATTAAACGACGCTTATTTTAGATACCAAATCAATAATTCAAATTTTTGCATTGAGAGATAGCAGATAATTAGTGGCTAAGTGCCCAATATGCTAGTGCATAATGTGTTCTGCCTACAACATAATAAAAAGGCAGTTAGTTTTAGATCTCAGTCTAATTAATTAAGCTAAAATACAGCTCCTACGTCAAGTTACATTTATTGATTTTGCTTGTGGTATATTTTAACCAGATACAATACTATATACTACTGTAAATATTTTGTAATAATGCAGCTGAATAATTAGAAGTTCTTGGTTTAAAGTCTTTGAGGTAGAGGAGAAACCCCCACAACAATGGAAATCCTGTTCTGCTCCACTATAAATAATTTGTGGTAACATGAAACATTCTTGTTTGTGTAGTACAATAGTGTAATATTCACTGTAGGCTTCAGCCACTAGGGGGTGACAGATTTGAGCAGCTCTGACATTCTGTTGAGAGGAGGACAGCTGTGCACATAATATTCTGAAGGAGGACAAATAGGTGTGCATGTGTGTGCATGCATATTCATCTATGTATGCATAGGCAACATTGCTAGTGTGTCACATTTTAATTTCCTGACATACTGCAGAGAAGCAAGAAAAATGTAAAGCAAGAAGTCGTTCAAGCACCCAGTAAGTGTCACTGCACCATCAATATCTGGGAGGGAGGTGAGGGAAGAGGGGTCGTGAACCTGTCATTGTGGCTATTTTAGAGGAACAGTTTTACTCTCAGTTATGTTACTAGGAGGTCAGATCACATGATCATCATGGTCCCTTCTGGCCTTAGAATCTATGAAATCTAGAGAAACTGCACTGAAGATGATTGAATTATTGCCTATGTACACCTGCGTAAATGAAAGCAGAATCTGACCATCACAATCATCTTGTCAGAACTCTTTGACTCTAGTTGTAGCACCAGAACTGTGAGTGGGTTGGCTGTCACTCATTCCTTTACTGTGAGAAGAACAAAGAAAGTAGCCTGTATGATAAGGAAATCTCTACCAGAAAAAAACAAACAAACAATGCAAGAGACCAAATGTGATATAAAGATTTTATCAGCATGAGTTCAGCATGTTCACATGACTCACAAGAGGTAAAGCTGTGAATGAGTTATGCAGGTCATCCCAAATCACATCCACCCCACACTACAGTGTACTCCGTAACTCCACCATCTGTAATTGAGTTTCTCTGGATTTACATGCACAGAATTTCACAATAAGCAGAGATGTTAAAATCATCTGGATCACAGAGTAAGTTACATGCACAAATGGAATGAAGTTAGTTCTTTTCTTGATAAATCTGTTTTGTTGCTTCTAAGTTTCATTTTATTTTTGCAGCCTATATAAATAGCAGCCAAACTTAAAAGCAATCTGCCACTCTGTATTGTTTTGTGGATATTAATTGGTCCATCCACAAAGTCTCTGAATGCACGAGGTCTTAACATACCTGGAAAAAGAGAGGATTATATGAAAAATCACACATCTCCCTCCACTCAGAATTATCACTGAGAAACTTAAAGAATATACAGAAATTCATAATTGTATTGTAGTAAGTGAAGGCCCTGATAAAGGCCCAGTATGAGACCTAAGGCCTGAACTAAAGTAATGGTCAAGACTTAGCTAAAAAGCAAAGTCAAGCTGTGAGCTGGAAGCCGGCTCAGTTCACAGAAGCTGGCAAGGAAAGGGCTGATGTTGCATTAACATATATTCACCTAGTATATTGAAGTATAAACACGGTACCAGAACACCTTGTACTGGAACATTCCACAGATAAGAAAGAACAGGCCGACCCATCCCAATGATGGGCAAAAGGGTAAAATGATGGATAGAGTTGTTCTGATCCAACCAACATGTACAAGGTGAGAGGCGGCACCTTACTACGTAGAGGGGTTGAATCTTACTACGTAAAGGGGTTGCACCTCAATATATCAGGAGTGATGTGTAACTTGTTTGTACATGTGTATAAGAATGTATCCCTGGGGCGGTGTCTTTGTCCGGCCGAGGGGGCAGTGGAAAGTCCTGCCACTGACTGAGCCGGGTCCATTGCCAAGAGGCACTTTCTCGTAGTATGCCTGGTAGATTAAGTAATCTATGGGGAACTGCCATTGTGTCCAAGATCACAATAAACCTAGCTGATGTGACTTCGAACCTTACTAGACTCTGTGGTCATTGGGGGTTCTCATCGAGTCTGCTGTGTCAGCTATCTGCAGAGCTGGGGCAGCACACAGAGGGAACACCCATGCAGCTGAGTGATCGCAACAAGGAGAGAGCAGAGCACCACACCGGTAGCATCTGACAACACCTCTGACAACATGTGTTAGTAGTAGTCGTAGTAGTAGAAGAAGAGAGCAAAATCAGTCTTATAAATGATGGCTTCAAATATTGTGACAAGTTAATTTAGATGCATTGCGCCTCAGTTCTCAACTACAGCATTGGGAGAACTCCAAAAACCTTAATTACACTCCTCTCTTCCTCTGTACTCAAATAGGGACAGAATTCATTTTAAATGTATTATTACTTTCAAGGCCTCTGCATCTTACATAGGGCACTTAAGTCATAACATAAAAATCAACTCACTAGTCTGCCCTAAAGTCCACAAACCAACCTTGTGCACAGTAGCATGATACATTTTGTTACACTTGGGAAGGGAGGAATAGGAGCAAGAATTATTTTATAGGCCCATCCAAAACAGCTAAGGGAGATTCTGCTTAGATTTGTAATATTATGTAACCCTTCTGCCAGGCCGAATTGATAGCAGCAAGGGCCGGGTTCAATACATAGGGGTCTCTTCCCTACAACGTAATGCAAAACTAGCTCGAGCCCCCACCCAGTGACCTGGGAAAATCTTACACACACCCCTGGGTGCCTCGAAGAGGCAATACTTCCCCTTTCGCAAGCACAGAATCTCGGTGTAGCAGAAAAGGTTTAATTACATGAGATAAACAACAAGCATTAAATTGGGAAAACACCTCAACTAGAGTTCATAGACCAAACTGTGAGCAAAGACCCACCCCAGGAAATTGGGCCGTGTCCTTTTCCCTGGGCTCTTGAGTCCAGCAACCCCCAAATCACCCCAAGACGCCAAAGTCCAATACCCCAAATGTCCCTAGAGTCCAGCAACCCAAAGATCACCCACAGTCCCAAAAGTCCCACAATCCAAAAGTCTCTGTCCCAGATCAGTGCAGGTCCAGAGTTCGAGAGTCTATCTGCAGAGGTCCCCCCGCAGCCTGGGTAGAAAGGGGCACCTTACGTGGTCCAGGGCCAACTGCCCTGCCTCTCCGTGGGGTTCTGCTTCCGCCTTCTCCACGAACTGCTCCGCTCTACCAGCCACTCCACTCTGCTCCTCCAGCCATCCTCATGAACTGCTCGGCTCTGCTGTGCACCACCAGCTGCTCTGCTCCACCAGCCATCCCGTGATCCGCTCTAGCCATCTCCACAAACTGCTCAGCTCCACGGGCCGCTCCACCCATCCCACAGCTGCTCTGCACTGCCAGCTGCTCTGCTCCACCAGCTGTCCCCACAAACTGCTCAGCTCCACTCACTCTGCTCTGCCAGCTGCTCTGCTCCACAGTATAGCTTGAGGCTCCCCCACTAGTTAGCACAGTACTCAGTGCTCTCAGCTCAGCAAGTCCAGCTCTTTAGTGATTTCAGCTCACAGCAGGGGAGCCCCAGTGCTAGTGCACCATTAGCCCATAGTGAGTTCAGCTCAATAACCTGTGTCTAGATTCTTAAGGGAATCAAAAATCAACTCTGATATTCCACAGTGGAGAGAGAGGAGTAGATGGAACTGGTGCTTCTGGCTCACACAAGGTGCCCACACCACCAAGTACAAATCCCTCTCTCTCTCAATTCACTGGGTTTTGGAATCCATGTCCCTGGTCTACCAAATGCTATTTAGTTGATAGTGAAACCCTTTATCATAAAACAGTTTCGTAGTTCCTCATTTACTTAATCAGAGTGACAACACTGTATTCCTCCTGCCCCAATAACTAAGAAATTGGGGATCCTACAGCTGTGAAAGTAACCATTTTAGGCTGCTGTGGGCTATGCTAGGCGGAGTGGGTGTCCCCGTGCAAACATGATCAGCCTCTGAAATTATTTTCCACACTCGCCATAATTCACCACCAGATGTCAGGGTAGAGCTCATCTTGACTCTGCTTACAATTAGATGTGTTTATAAAACATTTTTCCCCAACTGCACATTGTTATATTAAGTATACTCCTTGTTCTTTGACATATCACAAGTAACTTTGTATCATCCTTAAAAAAAAAAAAACCTGTCATAAGAACATAAGAATGACTATATTGACTGAGACCAATGGTCCATCTAACCCAGTATCCTGTCTTCCAACAGTGGCTGGTGCCAGATGCTTCAGAGGGAATGAATAGACCAGGGGCAATTTTGAGTGATCCATCCCCTCTTGTCCATCCCAGCTTCTGGCAGTCTGAGGCTCAGGGATACCCAGAGCATGGGGTTGCATCCCTCACCGTCTTGGCTAAAAGACACTGTTGGACCTATTCTCCATGAATTTATCTAATTCTTTTCTGTATAACTAGCTTCCTCATTTTTGTGTAGTTTTGTATTCGTCTCTTGGACCAGGTGCTGTGGGCCAGTTAGGAGTAAATCAAGAATTACCTCTCCTCTTGTGCGTTTTAGGTCTAGCTGCTCCAAGAAGCAGTCATTAATGATGTCCAGAAATTTTATCTCTGCGTCCCATCTTGAGGTGAAATGTTCCCAGTCAATATGAGGATGGTTGAAATCCCCCATTATTATTGAGTATTCTATTTTGTAGCCTCTCTAATCTCAAACCCGTGACAAACCATTTTCACTGCGACTCTGAAGCTGACAAACAATTGAGAGTGAAAGCATCCATTTCACATGAGTTTCAGTGTTACAGCGCAAATGAAGGACAAGTTTTACATTTTATATCATGTTTGCCTGTGTACTGAAGACAATGGAAATGTGCATGTACATCTCAACCCAGAGTTTAGTCTTGTATATAGATGTTTTTATAGATTTAAGTTCAAATGATTAGAAAAGATTCTTATCAATATTAACTCACACTAAAAAAATAGCTTGTTGACAATATAGGAATCATGCCTATTTTGACAACAGCTCAACAGTTTGAAACTTATAAACGTCCTGGATAATATATCATTTTGTGAAAATACAGTTTATTGGGAAAGAGAGAGCCATCATTTGTGCACACAGATAATTTACTCAAGCAAAGCATTTGCACATACAAACTGCATGCAAGTGTTTATGCAAATCTTGTCAATCACATGTACAAATGCTAGTGTGCACACGTACATGCAAGTGTCAGGGCTGGGACGTCGGCACTCAGGTCCAGTGCTAAGCCTAGGGTAGGGAGCTGGGTTCCCACACCTGCCAGGGTTCGGAACCAGAAGCTGAGTTGGTAATTAAGAGTCAGATACCAGGAATCAGATTGAGTCAGGAACCAGGAAGTCAGGATCAGGATACAGGTCAAAAATCAGGAACCAGGAGCCAGGTCAGGTCAGAGACAGGAGCAGGTAGCACTGGATGAGCAGGGCAAAGCAGGGTACAGCCTGCTATTTCCTGCTCCTCCTTCAGGCTAAAATAGGGGGAGCAGACCAATCAGGCGCTTCAGTGTGTCACCAGTCAGGGTCTGCGGGTAGAACGGTCTATCGAAATTGTACTTCATGGAGTCTCAGTTCTAGTTGATGCCAGTAAGCTGTCAAGTGGATGGGTGAAGTGTGATGACCTCCAGGAACCCTGCAGCCCTGTTTTGGGAGCTGTAGGTCATGACAAAGTGATGCTAAAGCAGTGGTGTTCAACCTTTTATTCATCTGTGGATCTTCTCAAATGGAAGTGCCAACCCCTTTGGAAATGTTAGCCATAGTCTGTGGACCCCCAGGGTCTGCAGACCACATGTTGAAAACCACTGTGCTAAAGTGAAGATCCTTTAAAATTGTGGCCATAAAAATATTCATACTTTACATTGGGATTTGATATGTTTCTCATGCAACAAGTTTGCTATTCAGGGCACATGTGGATTTTGGAAATGCGTACAGTTTTAACTACATTGATGCAAACCCCTAATGTAGACACACCGCACCAGTGCAAAACAGGACTTGCACAGGTGTCACTTACTCTAGTAATTTATGAGGGCATATTACACTATCAGTGTTAAAACCTCGCTATAGGGAGGGCCTAAGTCTCATATGTTTCTCAAACAGAGTAAGATCACTGTTCTGCAAGGTGCTGAACACCTCCATGGGAGTTGAGGAATCTCAGTACCTCACAAGGGAGCCACTTAGCATTACCAACTCTTATGATGTTTGCTTCAGCCCTTCTTAACAAGCCCCACCTGGCATCATGCAATGATACAAGAATTTCAGGTCTCATAAATAAAACCAAGTTTCTAGCCCTCATGATTGAGGAAAAAAGCTGGAAAATGTAAATCCTAAAGGCTCAAAAAACCAAAGGCAAATAACCTCATTCCCTCAATTTATTACTTTTTAACAAACTCATGATTTTTAAACCAATTTTATGATGGGGGGATAGGGGGCTGAGTCCAGGGGTGGCAAGTTGTATGGGCCCATGGTGTCCAGGCTCCAGGAACATTCAGGGCCGGGGGCCCTGCTCCACCAATGTTTGGAGCTGGGTCTCTCCCCGGCCCTGCCTGGAGCATCCGCCTGGGACCCCAGAGTGTCCCTGCCTGACTGAAAGTGGCGTGCAGCTCTCCCTCGCCTGCCTGTGCTGACGGCTGCTGCTGCTGCACCTGAGGAGAGGGAGGAGGCACACGCATGCCTGGCAGCCCCCCCCTCGCCCAGCACCCACCAGGAGGAGACGCCGAGGGGGCTTCCTGCGGGAGACTTCTGTTGTGGACCTCACTCACCTGAGCAACTGCTGGGGCTTCAGTGAGTGTTTGACCATGTGATCCATTCCCTAGCAGCCACCACTCCTGCCCCACACTGGGCAAGGGGCCGCCCCATCCCCCTTGAGGCTACAGTGAGGGGCAGCAGGCTGCAGCAGGGGAGGAAGGAAACCACGTGATGGCAGTCCCCTCCCCCCCCCACACCCACACACCATAGGGAAGATGGGGGGTGGGCTTCTGGACCTGAGCAGCTGGGGCTTGGGTGAATTTTGTGACACCCTGCCCTTGCTCACCCTGACTCCACTCTCCTAAGCCACCATTCCTGCCCCACACTGGCAAGGGGAAGCCCCATCCCCCACCTTCAGTGAGGCTATGGTGAGGGGCAGCAGCAGGGGAAACCACATGTGATGGCAGCTCTCCCACCCCGTACCTAGCGTTAAGGAGGCGAGGGGGCTTCCTGGACCTGAGAGGGTCCCTGGGAGCATGTGCAGTGACAGATGTGCAGAGTGAGTGTGCTGCCAGGGTGGAGGGGGAGAGAGAAAGGGTCCCTCCCCCAGAGCTCACTGCTGCTGATGGGGAGATGGTGTGTGTGTGGGGGGCGAGTTCTCTCTGATCCTAGCCCTGGGGCAGCCTGTCTGCACCCCAAGCTCCTCATCCCTGCCCCTACCCCACCCTAGAGCCTGCACCCCCAGCAGCCCAAGCCTGAGCCCTAGCCCTGAGCCCCCTCCTGCACCATGAACCCCTCATCCCCAGCCTCACCCCAGTGCCCTCACCTGAGGGGAAAAAACACACAACTTAAATTTGGCAGTCACTTTGGGATATGATCGTGTTTAGCACAATACTTGATTATTTTACACCCTTTAAAGTATATAATTAGTTGGATACAGGTGTTATGAAGTGGGAATGTTCTTAATGTTTTCTCTGATACTGTGTGGGTGCCACAGTTTCCCCTGTGCATTTCTTAAGGATGTAGGTGGTGGGATAAAGGTGTGTGATTGTTGCAGAGCCCTAGAGGGCTGGTGTGATGCTGTCTGTACAGAGAATGGCCGACACCCTGTCTCCTGGCAGCTGATGACCTGGACTCTTCTCCTGCAAGGGGCCAACTGAAGGTGTTGGAGAACAAAGAGGTCAGGTGGCCTCTTTGCCTGGAAAAGAGACAAAGGCCAGAGAAAGGGGTGGACGGAATGTCAGTGCCTGTGCGGAGTCGTTTCAGGAAGCGCACGGTGTGGAAGGGGATGCTGGGATGCTCTGGAACTACTCCATATGAAGCCAGTCAGGACTCTGGGGGAGCCTCCTCACTCTGAGCATACTGTCTCCAGGACAAGAAGCTTACACCTTCCTGCGTCTGACCTCAGAGCATTCAGCATCCCCTTCCCTGCGCCCCAACTCTGCAATCAGACATGACTCTTAGCCAGCTGGTAAAACAGAAAGTTTATTAGATGACACGAACACAGTCTAAAACAGAGCTTGTAGGTACAGAAAACAGAACCCCTCAGTCAGTTCCATCTTGGGGAGTGGGGAGCCCAGACACAAGTTCTGGGCCTCTCCCCATCTCCCCAGCCAGCTTCAAATTGACACTCCCTCCAGCCCCTTCTCTGCCTTTGTCTCTTTTCTGGGCAAGAAGGCCACCTGATCTCTTTGTTCTCCAACACCTTCAGTTGGCATCTTGCAGAGGGAAGTGAGGCACCACACAGTATTCAGAGAAAATATTAAGGACATTCCCACAACAGGTACAACAAAATATAATATATTGAAGCAGGCGAGTGTTGCTTCTGACTTTCTGCTTTTAATTGGCCCTTGTAATCTTGTGGTGCCAGCGAGTTGTAGCTTCATTTTATCCCAGCAACAAATTCTTGATCATCACAAAAGAAGGGGCTATATTTGTTTTAATTTTAGAAAGTATTTGCTTTTGGGAGTTATTGATCAAAGAGTGCTTGGTTGTTTCTATATTAAAAAGATTATTAATAATATTGATATTCTTAGTTAAATATTTTTTTCTTACAATAGTGATATTGTGCAATAAAGGGAAACTGTTAAAAGCTTTCGGTTTCTGGTCCATTTTTACATTATTTAATAAAATATATATTGGCTTACAAGGTGGGGTGGGGGGTGGGGAGACTTAGACCCATTCTGGGCACCACCAAAAATAATACATACCTGCCACCCCGGCTGAGTCTTGAACATCGGGATTGGCAATACAGACAAACACCTTGAAGGATCAGGGTCTACAAATGGAAATTTAGTACAACACAGGAATACAGGAAAGCCATATTTATTGTCAAGGAATCCGATTTAAAGCATATAATATACAAAAGGACTTTTCCACGTAAATTTTCCTTAATTCCATATATATTAAGCTTGTGTGAAATCCTGGTTTCATTGACACCAATGGCAGAATTCCCATTGATTTCAATGGATCTGGATTTCACCCCTGGCATTCATATAGAAGTGATGGCTGAAGTGAGTGAGGGTAGATATATGAAAATTAGTGTTATTACATGAACAGTTTCTTGTTATGGTGTATATTTATTTGCTTATAATACATATGCAAAATATTATATACAATATATAGTGTATATTCTATTGCATGTGTAACTATATATTAATATAAAATTCAACAATACAATTTATTTAATCTGTAAAGATAAATAATTACAGAATGCTGCAACTGATAAGCCTGTTCCTGGGGAAGAAGGAAATCAGTATGGGATTTGTTTGTAGTTAAAAAATGAAACAGAACAAAAACCTTTTGACTTGATACATGTGTGCAACTTTTTCTCTCCAGATTTGTATGCCTTGTCCACCCAGTCCTGTGTGTACGTTAGCAGCAGACACCAATAGACAGGAGTGAATGGCCACTCACGCCCAGAGTTATTCCTCTAGATTAGGGTTTAACGATGATTTCACTGAATCCTTTTATTGTGAAGAACTGCCCCCATTCCAGCTGAAGAAACTTGCAACTCTAACAGTGCTGGAAAGAATATATTTGTTACTGTTATTGACATCATGCTAGGGACACAGATTGGACATGGTTCCATGTGTTGGCCTGTAAACAGAGTTTGAAAGTAATATGTGGTAAATATTTGGAGGAGGGGGAGTGTAATATATTTAAAATCAGGATTTTTCAGTCTAGTTTTCTAGTCTCTCATAAAATAAGTTATAAACATAAATGCAGAACTTGATGTTATTTTTTTTTGCCGTAAACTGGAAAATAACTTGTTGGGAGATGACTCATTGAATATATGCAGTATTAAAAATAGGTTAGTTAATTTAATCCCCTCTCTAATTTAGAAACTAATTAAGGGACAGAGCCTGCATATTCTTACTCATAGATTCTAAGACCAGAAGGGACTAATGTGATCATCTAGTCTGACCGCCTGTATAACATAGGCTAGAACTTCCCCAAAATAATTCCTGAAGCAGATCTTTCAGAAAAACATCCAGTCATATGAGTAATCTTTGTGACGTAGTGGTCACCTTAAAGTCAATACGACTACTCATGTGGATAAAGATAAGATATTCATATGTAGGCAGATTGATAGCCCTACTGATATTGAATAGCGCCTTAATTCATAAGTAGTCAGAATGAAATCAGTGGGGCCACTCATGGAATAAGGGTACGTCCACACAACCTGCCAGATCGACAGGTAGTGATTGATCTATCGGGGATTGATTTATCACGTCTTGTCTAGATGCAGTAAATCAGTCCCCGCCACACTCGCCGTGGACTCCAGAACTCCACCAGGGCAAGAGGTGGAAGCGGAGTCGACAGGGGAGCCATGGCCATCGATCCCACCCCGTGAGAATGGGAGGTAAGTAGAAATAAGATACGTCAACTTCAGCTACGCTATTCTCGTAGCTGAAATTGCGTATCTTACATCGATGACCTGCCCCCCCCCCCAAGTGTAGACCAGCCCTTGGATACTACTCCACCTCAGTTGGGGTGTCAATCTCGCCCATTATGAGTAATAATTTACAGGATCAAGCCCTATATTTGAAGTTGGAAGCTAGAAAAAAGAGATGTGAGTATCAGGATATAATATTTAGCTAGATTTGTCAGTTGACTTCTCTGACTTCACCATTTCTGGCAGAAAAACCAGCTACAAAATAAGCCTAAAGCAAAATAAAATCCTTAATAACTGTCTGGATGTGATGTGTATGAGAATAACATTTCTTTTCTCATAAAAAGTACTGGTAATTTGGGAGGGTGGGCTGGGAAAGAGACTGTGTCTCAGTTATGCTGTGAAGACAGAGATTCTAATTCTTCCTCACAAGCAGTTTTACTGCAGCACAGAGCTATTAGATCTGTTTTCTAATTGGCTTCAATTGCATTACTTCAGACTTACACTGGTGTAAAAGGAAAAAAATCAGGCCAAGAATCTCTAAAAATCCCACAGAAATTTTAGTTTATTTCAAACGTTTATAAATCTCTATATGCATGCAAAATTAATGAACCTGGCTTAAATAACTTCCTGAACTTTACATATACATTCCATTTTTAAGAGCTTCTGACAGAGACTACTGCGACTGTCATTTCAGAAATGGATTTACACAACTCTGTAAATTAGTTTCCCATGAGTCTCTCAGGCCAGCCCAACTAATAAATGAAATTTTTTAAAAAAATCTCATATGCTATTAAAAACTCTCTCGTAAAATGCCCTGAGAAATCTTGAATTGAAAGAGAACTACCTTCTACATTAAGACCAGCACTAATGTTCCCAATCTCATAGCGTGATTCTGCCCCTCAGGGTACAAGTAACTCTCATTGACTTCAGTGAGAGGCAGATACTCATATACTGTGGGGAAAGAAAGAAGCATTTGCTGACTGGTAAAGGACAAATTCAAACAAATGGAAGAAAATTGGAAACTATTTCCCTTTGCAAAAAATGTATTACAGTTTGCTACCTTCTCACCCTCCACACACACACTTTTGTTTTAAATTTGATAGCATTCTAACAGAATTTATTGAAAATGGGAAAAAATTGAAGCAATCACTGATGTTGCAAAAGATGGAGAAAAATTTGTGATTCTCTTCCGGTATAATCTTTGGGCCCAATCCTGCTCCATGCCAATGGAGATTTTGTCATGAATCTCAGGATTAAGAACCTGAGTTTTAGTCTTCTGATTTTAGAACTTAATATTTTAGGGACAAAAGCTTTATCTATGTTTAGTTTTTATAACCTGATGGGGGGAGGAAGTGTTCCTCATTCTAAATATCCAGTAGTTTGGTTTTTTTCAAATGTACCACTCCATCAGGGAGCTATTTTGAAAGAAAAAGGCTTCAGCAGAGAAACTGTAAATTACATATTGGGAAAAACTTTACAACTGTAAGGTTTTTTTTAAATGTGCCCTCTTAAGAGACTAAAGATTATAAAATGGATTTCTGTCTTTGGTGCAGTTTTATGGACTCTTTCCCCCTTTTTATTCACATTGCATTAAACATCCATGCCCAGATGGAATTAAATTTCATCCTGAGATCTTTATCATAATTGGCCAGGAAAAACAGTTTGGTTAAGACTGACACCTTATTAATGGGCATTAAGTGATAGGTCTCAATGATTTAAACATGTGCAGCGCTCTGACCTTGCATAGTTAACATCTGATATTTTAAAGAGGCTGTCAGGTTGATGGGATTTTAAATATCAGGTGGATCTCTTATGCTCCTGATTTGTCTTGCTGAATAAATACAGCAGAACCTCAGAGTTACAGACAGTTTAGGAATGGAAATTATTGGTAACTGAAACATTCGTAACTCTGAACAAAACATGGTTGTTCTTTCAAAAGTTTACAGCTGAAAATTGACTTAATACAGCATTGAAACTTTACTATGCAAAAGAAAAATGCTGCTTTCCCTTTATTTTTTTAGTAGTTTATGTTTAACACAGGACTGTACTGTTTCCCCTCCACCCCCCCGCCCTTTGGTCTCGCTGCCTGATTGCATACTTTTGGTTCCAGTTGAGGTGTATGGTTGATTGGTCAGTTCATAACTCTGAGATTCTACTATATTGGAAGTGCACAGCTGAGCATGTGGCCCCTTCCCCTTTTAAAGACCTGCTTCTCAGGGCCTGGGACTAGAGATGACTTGGCTGCATTTGGTTGGTCACACTCCACCTCAGCCAGTGTCCATGCATTGGGTGTGTGAGTGCTGCCTAATTAGAGTCCCAGACACCTTGTCTATCTGGGAGCTCTTCTGATCTTCCAGCTGTTTAAGCAGCCCATTCATCCCACAAGCATTCCAGGAGGGTGGGGTGGGGGAAAGCCGCTTCACAGGTATTCAAAGAGGGAGAGGAGACCAGGGGCGGGAAGGGGGAAGTGTAACAGACCTTTTGAGCATACAGGCAGGGCCAGCCCCAGGCTCCAGTGCACCAAGTGCATGCATGGGGCGGCATGCTGCAGGGGGGCGCTCTGCCGGTTGCCGGGAGGGCGGCAGGTGGCTCCAGTGGAGCCTGCGGGAGGAGCCGCAGGACCAGCGAGTGGCAGAGCGCCCCCCGCAGCATGCTGCCGTGCTTGGGGTGGCAAAATGGTTAGAGCCAGCCCTGCATACAGGTTATACACAGCATACAGATCACTGCTGCTCCTACAACAGGAAGCACAAAAACGAGTGAAAAAGACATATAGGGAGAGGTAAAGTGAATTGATTGGGAGAAGAATAAGGTGCAAAGGCAGGAATAGGAAGGAATGAGAGCAGGGAACAAGGTTGTGTAACGTCTTGAAAGAGGGGACAAGGAATTTCAGTTTAATCCAGTAAGAGGCAAAATCAGCAAACAGATTCAAGGAATGAAGTGTGTGATGGAGGGATAGCAGAGGGAGACAAACTTGACTTCAGCAGTTACAAAGGGAGAGGAGAGGTTTCAGCAATCAAGATGTGGACCACACAGTGTAGCTAGTGAGGATAGGATGGATTTTGATGACACTACAAGGAGGACAGGGCTTAGAGCAGGGGTCAGCAACCTTTCAGAAGTGGTGTGCCGAGTCTTCATTTATTCACTCTAAATTTAAGGTTTTGCGTGCCAGTAATACATTGTAATGTTTTTAGAAGGTCTCTTTCTATAAGTCTATAATGTATAACTAAACTATTGTTGTATGTAGAGTAAATAAGGTTTTTAAAATGTTTAAGAAGTTTCATTTAAAATTAAATTAAAATGCAAAGCCCCCCAAACCGGTGGCCAGGACCCGGGCAGTGTGAGTGCCACTGAAAATCAGCTTGAGTGCCACCTTTGGCACATGTGTCATAGGTTGCCTACCCCTGGCTTAGAGGGTGGCTATGTAGGAAGAGGAGAGAGAAGAGTCGAAGATGACACCAAGATTGTGAGCCTGAGAGGTGAGAAGGACAAGGGGAACTGTTAACAGTGATAGAGAAGGTAGGTAGAGGAGAGGAATCAGGAGGAAAGATAAGAAATTCATTTTGAGGGAAGGGGGGTGAGGGCAGTGAAACATTCAGTACAAGATACTTGGAGATATAAGACTGGATGACAGGGGAGGAGTCATGGGTAAAGAGACAAATTTGGCAATCAGATTTGAGAGACAGCATATGAAGCCATGGGAGTGAGTGAGGTCACCAAGAGAAGAGTATGCAGAGAGAAATGATGGAACTAAGGACAGAAATCTGAGGGATACAGACATTTGGGGAAGAGGGAAGAATGAGGATCCACTGATGATGCTGAGGGACCTTCAGGAAGGTAGGAGGAGATGCCGTAGAGCAATGGTCCCCAACGTGGTGTCTGTGGGCACAATGGCGCCTGCTGGGGCATTTATGTGTGCCCGCCTATTACCCAGCAGGGGAGAGAAGCCATGACCCCGAGCCTGCCGGGGACAGAGAACTCTGGGGCCCGCAGGGTGAGGGCACCGGTGTTCTCTGTCCCTGGCAGGCGCGGGGCTGCGGCTTCTCTCTGGCTTCTCCGGGGCTGCAGGCTGCGGGCGCCGATGTTCTCGGTCCCTGGGAGGCACGGGGCCATGGCATAAGCTGGAGAGAAGCCGCAGTCCCGCGCCTGCCGGGGACAAAGAACTCCAGGGCTGTAGGCTTCATTCTATGTTAAAGTAAGAATAATAAATATATTTGGACCAACAATTCAACAATGTTTTACTTTTTTAAAATACATAAGATGAAAACTGTTTATGATATTTATTTTGTAAAAACTCTTTAATTTTTCTTACAAGTAGATAAAAAAAGAGCAAATTCACATGGTAAGGTGAAAGAGCAATTGCCAAATAATTTAATTAATACCTTTTACATGTAAAATTATCCTTTTTATCTTATGGATTCATATATTATGTAATATTAAATATGATTTCCATATTATTTAATGTACAAAATAAGCCTTGCAAAATTGTTGGCACCCGCCACACTCTTCTAAAACATGAATGTGTTACTGGCCACAAAAAGGTTGGGGACCACTGCCGTAGAGTATAGAAACTCATAAGCCAACCGGTTAGAGAAAGCTTAAGAAGAGAGAACAATAAATGGTGCTGATGATAAATAAACGTTTAGACTTAGCCATGAGAAGATTGTTAATAAATTTGGTCAGAGCAATTCTAAAAGAGTAGAGGGGAGAGAAGCCAAATTCTACAAACAGCAACAGAACTGCTAAAATACTTATTCTTTAATAAGATTTGTTTTAAATGATATTTAAAAGAACTTACACCATTATAGCCATAAACCACATGTGATTGCTAATTTTGAAGTAGTTAAAATATTGCATGGAAAATGTGAATTTTAAGAAGAAAAATGCATCAGGAAGTTAAATAATCATTTTAATATAAATATTTGGGGGTGACCTGTATACAAATAGCAATTAAACAACTTGGGACAAAACAGTAAGTAAGTGTATAAGCATATCTAAACAATAATTATTTAGGATCCAATTCTGCCTCACTGACTCAAATTGAGTTGTAGCTTATTCTGAGAGAATATTATTCAATGGGGCTACTCCCAGAGTAAGACACTTTTCAGTGTGAATGAAGGCAGAATTGGGCCTTCAATATTTAATGATAATTTTAAAAATTCTCCCTGTAACTATCCTATGAAATGTCTTACTTCCTTGTATGTTTCCCTTACATTGTATACTGTATATTATGCCTGGTGTATTGTATGTTGTATCCAGTATGTGTTTAATCAATCAATCACTATCTGCAGTAAATTTGTTGTTTTGTTTTAAATTAGCATGCATTTGATATTTCCTACATAGTCTCTAATTTTTGTTCATGTATTCAATAACCTAATAAAATGCAGTAATTGAGTAATAATACTAGCATTATGTCCAGCTTTTCATCCAAGATTCTCAAAGCACCTTACAATCATTAGATACTGCCACCACTAACTCTCATTGAGCAGCATCTTAGTTCACAAGTCACTTTTTCAATGAAACTATTCAGAGTGAAGTACTGTAATACTGAATGTCAGGGTAGCAGAATCTGGCCTTAAATACTTAACTGTCACAATTAGGTAGAAATTATTATTCACAATTTACAACTGAGGAAACTGAGGTCCCAGTTCAGCAAACCACTTACAAGTTTAAAGTCTCATTGACATCAAAGGGAGTTAAGCAAGTGCTGAAATGCTTTACCGAATCAGGGCTTGAAGCTGAGGAACAGAGAATAGCAGATCAGTAGGAGACCTGGGAAAAGAACCCAGGAGGGAATACTCTATTCCCTGAGGCATTTACTACTGGATTGCGTGACATATGTAAAATAGAACAAATGTTAATACTCATTACTCACTCACTCACTCATGCCCGTCACCCCAATCGGGGTAAGGGCTGCCAACCACAGATCTCCAGAGTCCTCTGTCCTGGGCCATTCGCTCTAGCTGGTTCCAGGTATAGCCCATTTTTTTGCTATCAGCCTGAAGGTCGCGTCACCAGGTGTTTCTTGGACGGCCTCTTTTCCGCTTGCCTTGGGGGTTGCACAGACATTATCTATAGTACCTGGACTATCATAGCAGGCAATGATTAGTCACTGAATATTGATTAGGTCCCCATGGACAGAGAATGGAGCCTTGAGTAATGAAGAAACCAAAGGTAACACAGGATTTGAATCTTAACATGCACCAGTGTTTTAAAATTGAGTAGAGCAGCTCCAATCTCATGTTTACAGATTTCAGAGTAGCAGCCGTGTTACTCTGTATCAGCAAAAACAATGGCACCTTAGAGACTACCAAATGTTGTTAAATTTGTTAGTCTCTAAAGTGCCACAAGTACTTGTTCTTTAATCTCATGTTTGTAACCGGGACCCATGAAATGCAGAGAGCAGGGAGAGGGGCAATAAATGCGCTTGCTCCCTAGTAGCACTGGGACTGGAAAGGCCTGAATTAGGCCATGTCTACATTAGTACTTATGTCGGCAAAACTTTTGTGTCTCAGGTGTGCAGGAAAAAAATTGTCATGCCCCAAGTGACAAAAATTTTGCTGGCATAAGCACTTGTGTGCTCAACACTATGCCAGCCGGAGATGCTCAGTGAAATGGTTTTATTATGCGGGCATGAGCGCGCTCTCCCATGGACAAAACGTGGCTACACAAGCATTCTTACAGCAGCACAGCTGTATCGGTACGGGTGTGCCACTGCATGCTTGTTAGTGCAGACGTGGACCTAGTGCACTCACAGAGAACACTAATTATTCTGGAACAAAGTGACATTTCTGCCAGAGTAGAGTGTCCACAGGGGGACCTGTTCCGGAATAGCTACAACCCAGTAACCATTTGGGTCAATTTCCCTGTGTGGACACGTCCTGAGTGGGTAAATCTCACTGCAGGGGGTAGCAGATCTCAACGTCTGACTACACAGCGGGGAGGGAGGCCCCCACACTAGACAGTGTCTGTGTGAGCTGGCGCACCACACGTACGTGTGTGTGTGTGTGTGTGTGTGTGTGTGTACGGGGAGGGGCGGGGGGAGCTGGAGGGAGAGACTTGGGAGAAAGCTGGCGGCGTGGGGCTGCGCCAGGAAGGAGGTGGGGGAGGGGACTGGGGTGCGGAGCAGGGAGAAATACGGGGCGGACGGGGGCATGAGGGAAGGGAGGGGAGGGGCCTGCGAGGGGAGCGGCTTCCCTCCTCCCTGTTGTTTGTTAATAGGCAGGCAAGGCATCCCCGCCGCCTACCCCGTTCGTTGGGGAGAGTCCATTGAACGCGGGAAGAAGGGGGGATCGGCAGACTCCGTGGCGTAGTTGAACGCAGGCGCTCGGCCCTGGTTCCGGGAGAGCCCGTGCCCGGAGGAGCGGCCGGGGGAGTCCGTAGCAGCTGGGGACGCTGACAGGACCGCTCGGCTCAATCTCTCCTCCCTCCCCCACCCCCGGGTCCGGGCGGGGGATGGTGCCTTCCGTAGCGCGCGCGCGCCTTGCTCCCGCGGTTCGGCTGCTCTGACGGGGGAGGGGAGGTGAGCGCTAGGCTGGCCCCAGGGAGCGCGGGCCGCGGCTCCGCACGGACGGGAGCATGTTGGCGGGCGGGGAGGAGCTGAAAGTGCCCGAGGAGATGTTTAAAGATGTCAAGTTCTTCGCTGTGGGAGACATCGACCCCAAGGTACCGGGTCACCACCCCCCCCGCTGGGCTCTATGGGTTCTTCCACCGCTTCCCCGCGCGGCTCGCGCCGGTGACAGCCGTGGAAGCTCGCGCCGCTTTAAAGCTCGCGCCGCTCAAAGGTGGGGGTGGGGAGGCACTCGCGCGCCCTCTGAGGATGGGGGTGCAGCCTCTGTGTACCCCTGCGCCGCAGAACCGGCCGCCCTGTGTGCGCAGGCCCCACGGCAGCCTGCGTGGAGCGGCCGGGCCGGGGGAGAGGGACTTCCTGCAGAACAGGGAGGCGGGCCGGGAGCCTGCTGCTGCGCCGGACCGTGCCAGTGCCCCAAGCAGCTGGGACAGCGCTGACCCCGGCCCCTTCCGACGGCGCCAGGCCGCGGGCTCGGCCCCCCGGCAGTCCGCTTCCTCCCCTCCGGGCCTCCTCGCGGGCTCGGCCCCCCCGCCAACCCCCACCCTCCTCCGGGCCAGCCCGCGGGTACAGACTCCCCCACAGCCCTCCCCTCCTTGGGGCCAGCCTGTAGCCACGGCCCCGGGCCAGCTCGTGGGCACTGAAAGGCAGCCTGCCCCGGCCCATCACCAGGCGGCCAATACAGATCCCACTGAGGGACCGCACCTTCCTGTGCCCAGTTCCAGGTCACAGCTACTGACCCCACTCATAGTCTTTCCCTCCCTATATGCTTAGCGTCAGCCTGCAGGCACTGACCCCACTGACAAACCCTTCCGACCAGGTCCAAGCCATGGGCACTGACTGCTCTGTCTCTTCCATGCCCAACTCCAGGTTGCAGGCATGACCTCACTGACATACCCCCTTCACCACCCCATGCCAAATTCCAAGCTATGGGCACTGACTCCTCTGATAATCCCCCCTGACACCCCCAGCACCTGACCATGCTCCCTGACCCCAGTGACAGCTCTCTCCCCAGCTCCAGAACATACTAGTCTTACTTGCTTTTATGCAGAAGGTTAGCTTGTGGGGGATGGAGAACATTGTGTTCTTGGATTTATAATGAATACACTTAAATGTGTGGACTAGGCATGTGATCAGCCTATTTAGTTACTATGTTTGCACATAACTTTGTTAAAACAGGCAGTTATTACTTTTTTGCATGGGAAAAATGTGTTTTGGGGGCTTTTTAGGGCTTGTTATAGTTTCATATGATAAACTTTAAGCATTCATCTCTGAAAGTATTAAAATAGTATAAAAAAACCTATCATCAACTCCAGCAGATGGTTACAAGAACTTAGCTCTACTTTTTAAAGTAAATCAGAATATTCTTGCACTCTAACTTCTTTACAAAGTTTTGGCTGATTGTCAGTAAGTAGCACACAAAGCCCCAGTCAGACCATTCTAAGAAATCACAAACATTCCAGGATTGAAAATCAAACAGAACTTGAAGTGCCACCTGCAGGGATACATGCTCAGGGATGGTGGGGAGTGGGTGGTGTTGTCAAGGCATGAAGTTTCTTAATGGTAGGGTGCACTTGCATCAGAGACAGAATAAAAAAATGGTAGAGTTTTCAGAAACAGTTTACCTAGATTTGTTCTGTTTTTGTAGTTATAATACTATTAAACACAAAAAAGTGGTGTTATTATTATTAAAGTAACAAAGTAAAGCACCCAAAAGATAGGAAATGCCAGAATTAATGTTGCCTGTGCAACCTTAATTCAGCCTCCTCGTGCATATGCATTATGAGACGTTTTTAATTATACGATGATTATTTTTCCCATGAGAAAACCCTGCCTCATTCCTTGCTAGTATGGATGTTGCTTACTTAATGAGCGGCTATTCAGTATTTTGTTTTATCCTCATTGTTCAGTGTGTGTAACCCCATGCCTTATTTACTGCACACTATTCAGACTCCGTAGTGGAGACAGAATTATTAATTTTCTCAAGGGTATTTCTGTGGTGCCTCTCACTATAGTATTAAAGTGCTTCACAAACATATATTAATTAAATCTTCACAACGCTGCTGTGAGCTGAGGGGTGTTATTATTCCCATTTTACAAATGCAGTCTTAATTTTGTCTTTTCCTAACTTTTGAGTGCTTGGGTTTGCAATCTTAATGGTATTTCAATATAGCTTTTTATGTGTAACTTTCTAGGTTTTTAAAAAAGCAAGCTAAAAAATAGAAATTCCAACATGTATTATACTGACACCCACAGTGGTCATCAACAGGGTTGGAACCTTTAGATTCAGTGAAGAGATCTCTGTTATTGTTGGAACAGACCTCCTTTATGGACTAACTAATAGCAGTAGTAGTTTGTCATCCTCTGTATCAACCAACACCTTTACCAGTTGGTTTCATAGATATTTGCTGACAATAGAGGAATGGTTAGCCTCAGGAATCATGAGTTCAAGTCCAGCCTATGGAGGGGAATGTACCCTACCAGGCATAGACTCTCTGGCGATTTGTCCCAAGCATGAGCCCTTCTATCCTGTCCCTCTTTCAGTATTGTCTCTTCCCCACCCCTGCTTCCTTGTCCCATTCCCATTTTTCCTTGCCCTTTCAGTCCCAATCTTCCTTTTTCAGGCTTCTCATCACAGTCTCTCCCCATTCCCACACCTCGTTCCCATTCCCCTTTTCCAGCTCATCTGATCTGTCTCTCCCATCTTCCCACTCCTGCCCCCTGCCTCAGTCTCTTTACTCAGCCAGTCATAGTTCTCCCCTCACATCCTGGCTCCTTGTCAGATCTGTCTCCTCACCCCATCCTTGTACACAGTGGCCCTACTCTGCTCTCAGCTCCTTCTCCAATCTCACTGAACACCCTGCTTCCACCAGCTCTCTGTCCCCGTCCTCCTCCAACATATCCCTTACCAGCTCTCCCCTCAGTCTGCTTGCCTAGCCAGTTTCAGCCTTCTCTTCACCTCCAGCTCCCAGATTCAGCAGACTCCTTGTCCCAGTGTACTCATTTCCATCTCCCCTGCATTTGAATGAGACAGCTTCCCTCTGTCTTGCTTGGATGCCAGCAGAGGGATGTCACTGAGAGCACAAGAGAGACAGGCTCCCTGCTTTCTAACTTCCAGTGCTTGTCCGTACTCCAGCCCAGAGTCACAGGGAGCAGCATGTACAGGGAAATTTTGCTTTGCTGCTGTAGTCCTTGTCTGGAGCATGTTCAGTTGTTCTGTGGGAATGGCATATGTGCAGACTGGTCACATGTAAGAGCTGGGATGGGCTTGAGCATGCTTAGTGAGGAAATAATTTTCAAAGATTTTAGTTGCCAAACTCTTAACAAATCTCTACTTAGCATATGCCAACTGACATATTTGAGTGGCTTTTTATGAAAATGGAAAAACTACATCCCTGATACAGAGGCCATCCCATCCCAGATTTCAAGTCCTTGCTCCAAAGCATCGGAACACTAGAGCGGTTCAAATAAAAGATTGCCAGAATTTTTTAACATGAACAAAGAATGTATTAGTTACTAGTCTGGTTCTCATAAACGGCTAAATTGTTTTGGGACCGTTGCTGTTCAACATTCATAAATGATCTGGCAAAGGGAATAAAAGGTGAAGTATCAAAGTTTTCAGATGATGGAAAATTACTCAAGATCGTTAACTTCAGTGGTCGGGACACCAAAGTGGGCAATGACCCCATTTTAATGGGGTGCCAGGGCTGGCTTAGATTTGCTTAGGACCAGGACCAAAGCCTGAGGGCTTCAGCCCTGGGCATTGGGACTCAGGTTACAGGCCCCCTGCCTGAGGCTGAAGTCCTTGGGCTTCGGCTCCCCACCCCCCTCCCCAGGGGCTCAGGCTGGCTCAGGCTTCATTCCCCGCTCCTGGAGTTGCGTAGTAATTTTTATTGTCCAAAGGGGGTTGCGGTGCAATGAAATTTGAGAATCCCTGGTTAAGTCCAAAGCTCACTGTGAAGAGTTACAAAGGGATCTCACAAAACTGGGTGACTGTGCAACAAAATGGCCGATGAATTTCATTGGTGGTGAATGTGAAGTAATGCATATTGGAAAACATCCCAACTATACATACAAAATGAATTAACTATTACCACTGAAGAAAGAGAGCTTGGAGTCATTGTAGATAGTTCTCTGAAAACATCCACTCAGTGTGCCAAGGTATTCAGAAAAATTAACAGAATGTTAGGAACCATTAGGGCAGGAGTAGATAATAAGACAAACTATTATAGTGCCACTATATAAATCCATGGTACCTTGAATACTGTGTGCAGTTCTGGTCACCCCTGCTCAAAAAAGGGTGAGGGTACAGAGAGAGCCAACAAAAATGATTAGGGGTATGGAACAGCTCCCATGTGAAAAGAGGTGAAGAAGACTGGGACTACTCAGTTTAAAAAAGAGATTAATAAAGAGGGATATGATAGAGGTCTCTAAAATCATGATTGGTGTGGAGAAATTGAATAGGGAAGAGTTATTTAACCCTTCACACTGCAGAAGAGTTAGGGATCACTCAAATTAGTAGGCAGCAGGTTTAAAACATACATAAGGAAGTACTGCTTTCACATGATGCACAATCTATCTGTGGAACTCATTGCCAGGGGGTGTTGTGAAGGCCAAAAGTATAACTGGGCTCAAAAAAAAAATTAGACAAGTTCATGTAGGATAGTTCTAAGTGGTTATAAGCCAAGACGATCAGGGATGCAACCCCACGCTCTGGGTGTCCCTATGCCTCCGCCTGCCAGATACTGGAACTAGAAAACAGGGCCTGTTGTGTTCATTCCCTTAGAAACATCTGACGTTGGCTGCTGTCAGAAGACAGGATACTGGGCTAGATTGACCATACTGGCTCAGACTAATGGTCCTTCTTATGTTCTTATGAAATTTTCCAGAGTGATTCAGCATGAGGCAGAAACTCAGCATGTAAAATTTCAGCCAAATGCTTATAACTTTGCCAAACTTTAACTAACTGAAAACAGGGTCTTTTAATGGGCAATATTGGGCAAACATTATTAATGTTAGGCAGTGCTACCAGCCTTCCCTGCAATGTAATTATGTTTTCTATAAGAAAACAAGAAGAGAACTAAGTGAAATTACTTCTCCAACTCGCGAGGGTTGTTAGTGTTGCTGCATTCATATTTTTCCCAAACCAAAAATTATCAAATGACCTTTTCATTTGTCTTGCTCTTTGGTTTTTAGGTTATTCAGCTTCTGAAAGCTGGGAAAGCAAAGGAGGTTTCTTATAATGCACTGGCTTCCCACATTATTTCGGAAGATGGGGACAATCCCGAGGTTGGAGAATCTCGTGAGGTCTTCGATCTCCCTGTGGTAAAGGTGAGTAACTGCTGTATAACATGGCAGAAGTGTTAATATAATTGTTTCCCACTGTAATTAATTGTATTTTGGGTTTTAAAGTACCATTCATGTTCATCTGATGTGTGAAGAAAGTCAGGGAGGGGTGTCTAACCTGCTTCTAAATTTGGTGCCCACCTTATTTTCTGAATGATGGTTGTATAGGATTCCAAAGCTTAGTATAACCCTTTTACCATGACCGTGTTCTCCCCCCGAACCCTCCCCCCCCCTTTTTTTTTTGGTTACTAGTTGCCTGTTTGTTGTCATTGTCCTTCCCATTTTTTTTTATCACCTTCACCTTTCTTCCTCAGTTATCTAGGGTGATGTGGTCCTAGTCACTTTACAATTATTTTGCCTGAGAAAGTCTATCTGCAGCTGCTGGAAATAAAATACATCAGTTTCTATTATAAAAAGTCATTTGCATATGCATTTCTTCTTCACATGCATATTTTGAGACCTGTTTTTTTAAAAAGTAAGGCCTAGGTAGATTCCATATAAATCTCAATGTTTTCAGCTTTTGTGATGTTATCATGAATCTTTTGGTGTTTTTTCTTAAAGTGCTGGAGTCTTGTGAATACACCAGAATCTCAGCTTTCATTTAAAAAAAAAAAAAAAAAGATGTTTCTTGATTTCATGTTTGAGGAAATGAGCTTGAAAATGTGAACCTAATTGTTTAAGAGCCAGAAAAACAATATAAAGATATTAGAATATATTATTTTTAAAATCTCATGGTTTGGGGATGAGAGGTCATGACTTTTTTATTGTTTTTTTTTTTAATGCTAGAAATTGGCAATACTGAATTCTGGTGGCTTATATTACGTTGTACAGTAGAACTGCAGAGTTATGAACACTAGAGTCACAAAATGACCAGTCAACCACACACCTCATTTGGAACTGGAAGTATTCTGTCAGGCAGCAGTAGAGATCCAAAAAAAAAAAAAAAAAAAAAAAGAAAATACACTAACTCCTTGCTTAATGTTGTGGTTATGTTCCTGAAAAATGCGACTTTAAGTGAAACAATGTTAAGCGAATCCAATTGCCCCATACGAGTTGATGTAAATAGGGGGGGTTAGGTTCCAGGGAAATTTTTTTTTCACCAGACAAAAAACTATGTTATGTATAGATAGATAGATATACACCCAGTATATGTTTTAAACAAACAATACTGTTCGTAGCTATGATGATTGTGAAGCTTGATTAAGGTGGTGAAGTTAGAGGGTGGAAAAGGGAGGGATATGTCCCAGGGAATGTCTTGCTGCTAAATGATGAACTAGCACTCGGCTGAGCCCTCAAGGGTTAACACGTTGTTAATGTATCCTCTCACACAAGGCAGCACGAACAGGAGGGAAGGGAGACAGCACAGCAGACAGAAACAGACACACACCTTGTGTGTGGGAGAAAGAGAGATGCACACTGCCCCTTTAAGTAAGCAGACCCACTCTTCAGTGCATTGTCTTTTTAAGTGGATCAGGAGGTTGAGACAGCAGCTGCTGCCCCAGGCTCTCTCTGTTTCTCTCCATCCGTGTCCCCTCCCTGCTCTGTATGGAGAAGGGGCAAGTGGGGTCAGGAGCAGGGGGGAGGGGGACACCCTTACATTAGCCCTCTCTTCCTTCCCCCTTGCACAGCAAGCAGGAATCTCTGGGAGCAGCTCCAAGGCAGAGTGCAGGAGCAGCACATGGCAGTGGGGAGAGGGACAGCTGACCTGCCCAGCAATTGATAGCCTGCTGGGTGGTTGCAGCACAGGGAACTTAGGGGAGCAGGGAGCTGATGGGGGGGCTGCCGATCCACCCTGGTTACAGGCCCCCACCAGCTAGCTGCAATGGGCTGCTCTTCCTGCAAGCAGTGGACAAAGCAGGTGGCTGCCAAATGACATTAGAAGGGAGCATTGCACAACTTTAAAGGATCATGTTCCTTAATTGATCAGCAGCATAACAACGTTAACGGGATAACTTTAAGTGAGGAGTTACTGTACAGTACTGTATTAAACATAAAGTTTACCCTCCCCTCAAAGAAGGGGGGAAAGCAGCATTTTTCTGCAAAGTAAAGTTTAAAAGCTGTCTTAAGTCAACGTCCAGTTGTAAAGTTTTGAAAAAACAACCATACTGTTTTGTTTAGAGTTACGAACAACCTCCATTCCCGAGGTGTTTGTAACTTTCAGGTTCTACTATAGTACCTGAGTTTGCAAGATAGTGTAGAAATACAAATAAACTAACAGGAACTAGTGGAAGTCAAAAATGAAATTCCAGTAGGAGCAGGTTTCTATTTAAACACAAATCAAACAAGTCCATTTTCTAAGATGTTTTTGGCTCTTTACTTTAGTAATAGTGATTATAATACTTAGCTCTCTTACAGTGCTTTTCATCTGTGAGATCATTGGAAGGGGAGTATCATTTCTCCCTATCACATTCTGGGGTGCAATGCAGACTAGTGAGGGGGGAGGGATAGCTCAGTGGTTTGAGCATTGGCCTGCTAAACCCAGGGTTGTGAGTTCAGTTTTTGAGGGGGCCACTTAGGGATCTGGGGCAAAATCAGTACTTGGTCCTGCTAGTAAAGGCAGGGGGGCAGTTCTATGAGATAGGTTGTGTTACCACCTGCCCTTCAACATTGGGTGCCTCACTATGCTTTGCTGCTGTAGCTCCCAACCTGGGCCCCTAACAAACAGTATGCAGGTCACACCCTGAGCATCTGTATAGCTGCAGCCTTCCAGTCACCTTCTGGCTTCCACCAGTTACCACTTGCAGGTTGACCCCAACCCACTCCCAGTCCCAAAATTTCCCCAAAATGTATGTTCTTCACTGTCTCGCTCTCTCCTGCACAGTTCAGATGTTAGAGGTCTGTTGCCCCTATAAGGGATCAGTATCCAACAGTTTGCTTTTTATCTGGAGATATCCAAAAGTTCAACTTAAATACAACACTGGATTAGTTTTGATCAAAGATTAAAATAACTTTCTTTAACTACAATGAGAGATTTTAAGTGAGTACAAGTATAAAGCATTAAAGTCAGAAGTGATTAAAGAGGAATAAAGATAAAACGTTTTCTAGTCACTGAAACTTAACAAACAAGACTTAGTTCAAGGTAAAATCCTTACACGTCAGACCCATTGCTGGGAACCAAATTCTCAGGTCAGAACCCTTCCAAATCCAGAATCTGGTTCCTTTGTTGTCTTAGATGAAAGAAAGCGAGAGAGAGAGGGAGAGAAAGAAAGTTATAGTACCTAGGGTGATTTTGCCCCTCACTTTTATAGTCTAGTCACCCTTTGAAATGCATCTTCCTGAGGATGGAGACATGGAGTCTCATGGTGAGAGGTTACATGTTATTTGTTAAAATGCAGATTGATCTGTTCCTGCTCCCCTCCGGTGCCAAAGAATGGCCACTTGACCAGTGATTGCCAATCAGCTTTGATGACACCTGGCTAGAGGTGTTAGCTTGTACTTTGTCTTTGAGGAACAAGTTTAGTCCTCCCAGACTTGTCTGGTAAACACATTTCAGTCATAGTTTCAGGTTATGAACATAACTTTACATGTAATGTTGCTACTCACACTTCACCATGATATTATTGACCAGTGAATTGTTAGATTTCAAATGATACGTCACAAGGCATACGTTATGCATGATTATTACACTAATGTGCTAGGTGTAAATACAGGGTTGCATTTGGTCACATGCCCCACTTCATAGATGGGGAAACTGTCACAAAATTGTGTGACCTTGAGACACTTCCCTGCCAGTCACAGACAGAGCTGGGAAACAGACCCCAGGTTTCCAGATTCTTACCCATTCCAGTGCCAAGAGGTGGATTACGGGTGTTTGGGACCCTGGGCCAGAGCAAGGGGGGCCCCCTGGTCCCCCTCCACTCCTGCCAGGGAGCTGAGTTTGGGTGCAGGGGCTTCCCCCGCCCACGCAGTGCTCCTGCCCCATCTGATACTCCTGCTAGAGAGCAGGTTGGGGCATGGGGACAGCTATTTTTCTGGGGGCCCCCCAGTTGGCCGGGGCTCCTGCGCATGGATTCCATTGGCCAGTGACTAATCCACTAGACAGTGCTGCCTCTCTAAGTTCTCTCACTTCTGGTAACTCAGTGCCCCTGCTTTTGTATACAGTAGATACGGATCTGTTCAGCTGGGGTACTTGCAGACACATTGTATGCTATGGCTGATTGTTTGTGTGAAATGCTCTGTGGCTTACTCATGTAGGCATAAACAAGGAGATTGCTGTCAGTCTTAGATGCAGAGGAAGGATTTAGAAGCATTAACAGTGCTTTCCACTTCCTAATGGCTTTAATTTAAATAATTTAATTTCATGTAGTAGTTTCATCTTTTTTTTTTTTTTTAAAACATTTCTCAGGTAGAGGGGCAGGACTTTCAGCTAAACTGTTTGATCTGATCTGATAACATCATGGCATGAGCTTGTAAATCAAGAAGATAAGCCTAAGTATGAACAGAGAGGGAGTTATAGTATGTAGCTAAAATAGGGAAAAGAAATAGAGAAAATGGAAAAGGTAAAGCCTAAGAAAGTTTAAGGAAAAACAAAATGAATCTTTGGGAGTGGGGAGAGCATTAAATCCTCAAAATAAATACATATATCTTTAATTCTATATATCTTTAAGGGAGTCTAAAAATATGGTGGTTCAAGCAGGGAACTGAAAGTCAGGAAACCTGGGTTCTTTCCAGTCTTTGCTGCTGCCTTGCTCAGTTTAGCTGTGTTTAAAAGCTAGTTATATCATGTGAGGTGTTGTGAACATTAAGTAAATTGTTTATAAAGCACTTGGTGATCCTAAGATGAAAGTTATAGAACTGAAGAGTGGTTTTAAAATGAGTACAAACAGAAATCAAACTATTATTTGTGTGTATTGGTGCAGATATTTCACTAAAAATATACTTCATTAATTTTATCTTGCAGCCTTCCTGGGTGATTTTGTCTGTTCAGTGTGGAGCTCTTCTGCCGTATCCTTACAATTTGAACAACTCAATAGGAACATACTGTATGAAAAATATGTCAAAATTAAAGTATATGTTCTGCATATTAAATGCTAAAATCTGTTGCAGCAATATGGGTGCACTGTTAAAGCCAAAAAATCAGGAAATACAGAACATAAGGCCCTCATACTGCATGCATTTACACATGTGGTTAACCTTACTAATGCAGGTAGTCCCACTGTTACTACCTATGGTAGTAAATGTTAAACCACATGCATACACATTTGCAGTATCAAGGCCTAAAGGTCTAATAATGTCTTCACAATGCAAATAATAAATAGTAATTCGGTTATACTGTATATGTCTAGTATTATCTATACCTGTTCTTTCTGATTAAGAATGTAGATTTATTAGTGTTTATGCTGTAAAATCTGCATCAGACGACACTGTTTGTGCAGGTTGGCTGAGTCAGTGTTGCTGTATAACCATAACTTAGCATTTCCTTGACTTTTATTTTAATTTTGCAACCTTATCTGACCTAAGTGGTGGTGTATTCTACAATGTATTGCATTTCCATTTAATAAAAAATGAAGAAGTGTAGGGGTGGGAGTCGCATGGATGACTTGCAAAGACAACTTCAGCATTATCAGCATTCAGTGGTTCCAGTCAGGCTTTGAAGTTAAACCTTCAGTGAAGGTGAATAAAGTGGCAAGTTCCCCAGCCTTTGGTTCTGCTACTGGCTTGAGACAGTCTTCTGCAAATCTGGGTTAACTCAGTAGCAACATGTTTCTTTTTATGTTGTAATGATTGTATCTTTTGTATAAAGGGGCCAGAATTATTTCTTTTTAATGAAAGTTTTGAATTTGCAGTCTATTGGCCTATGGAGCAGCCATTTCACAGATGCTCTAAATTGGTTATCCATTTATTTTTTTAATGCCCTCAATTTGTGGCAGTTCTTTTGCAGTAACTTGTTTTTGTTTCAATGAGATATGTACAGTATCTCTGCAGCAAGTTTTCCAAGCAGCAGCCCAGGAGTAGCTACCCCTGTGCATGTCAGATTGGATGGAGAGAACATGCAGTGTTAATGTAACAAAGAGTGATAGGCCTTAATTAGGCATTGCAGAAATGGTTAGCAGATGCTTGATTTAGTATGTCCAAGGGTGATTTTTTAAAAAAAAACACTTTATTTTGCCAAGTTTTTAAAAACTTGTTCATGGACATATTTGTTTGTGAAGGCTATTAGCATGGCAAGTTTCAAAACTGAGCCATTTGTGAATTATTTGTGAGGAAGGAAAAAGCGGTACGTACTTTTAAAATGGGTAAAAGTGAGGATTTTTTTAACGTTTTCAGAGTTTACACTTTCAAAACAAATAATCTTTCAGGAGAGGCAAAGTATGGACATTTCAGCCAAATAACTGAACTTCTACAAAATATGAACATAGAAAAATGGTGGTATAATTTATCTGTAATGATTATTGCCAGGCCTCCACAAACAGCCAGGCTTGGCCCCGCCTATGGTCCACCGCCAGACCCCTCCTGCCAGTTCCCCTGACTCAGTACTGTGGCCCGGGGCTGGCACTGGGGCCACACTGTCCACCTAGAGCTCCAGGGCTAGGGCTGTGCCACCCGCCCTCCAGGCACTCAAGGGTGGGGATTTGGGTGGAAAGGGCAGTACTAGGCGCTAGCCTCCCACAGCCAGTGGTTCACGCGCTGCCCATGCTGCCAGGTGATTTCTTTAATAGCATTCTTAACACTGTAGCATGTGGTAGAGCATTCCCTCTGCTATATTACTTCTATGTACTATTTATTGAAGGTGTCATTTAAAAAAATTTTTAGTGTATTTTTCAGTTGGTAGCGATGTCATCCTTCGATGTTATTTTAATTGAAAGCCACAGGCTACTTAACATTTTGGCTTTTCTGTTAAGCCAAAGATTGAAGGGATGTGGACTCCAAGGCCTTGTCTACACTACAGGGGGAGATCGATCTAAGTTACGCAACTCAGCTATGTGAATAGCGTAGCTGAAATTGACATATCTACTTACTGCGGGGTTCACCCTCGACTCCCCTTGCCCTTCTTGTTCAGGTGGAGTACAGGAGTCGATGAGAGAGCGATTGGCTGCCAATACATCGATCACCATGTGTCGAACCCCTGGTAAGAGTAGACAAACTCTTACACTTTTTTGCCAATAGGGATGTGCAGAGAAGGATTTATGCAGTGTTATAGCCAAGTCAGTGCCAGGATAGTAGAGACACAACATGGGCTAAATACAAGATAGAACAAATTGTTTATCTTAAGTAGTTACTACATATTTCAAGGGACCATTCAAGTGAAGTGATCCATTAACACCTCTCCAGTCATTGAGAGGAAAGCAGCTGGGGGGTGAGGGTGGGGTGTTGTTTGTGGGTTATAGAATGTTGTAATAAACCATAAATCCATGGTCTCTAGTCAGTTCCTGATTTTTAGTGTCTAGCAAATTTATGAACTTAGGCTCCCAGGCTCGTCTTTTGAAAATATTATGCAGGCTTCCTTTGAGGATGAGTACAGATAGGTCAGATATAGAGTAATCGCCTTGTGAAAAGGAAGGATTGGCACATTGGCAGGACAGCGTGGGGAAGCCCTGCAGCTCCTGCTGATACAGCGCAGTCTTTAGGACATCGATTCAGAATTTTTTACAATCTCTACATTAAATAAAACAAAACCTGCAAGCTGTGGAGACACAAGTAAGCAGAAAAATACCATGTTATCATTATCATTTCTGGATGTTGGTGGCCAGATTTTCAGACAGGCCTCTGCACTTGTGCATAAGCAGTCTGCATTTGCACAGAGAAACCAGGTAGTTGCCTACCTCACCAGTTTGTTTGTGGATAGCCTGTTTGTGTCCAGGGTTGCAGATTGGGTAATGAAGCACCCTTATTGCAAAGTTGAAGTTTGAAAATTTGGTCCTAGGAGACCCTTTATAACAGATAGTGATTCAGGCTGATGCTTCCCTTCTGTGAGAATTGCCTGGCAGATGAGCTCAGAATCTTGTGTTACCTTTTCTTCCCTTTATACCAGATTCAAGTATAAAAGGATAGAGTTCTTTTTGACAGCCAACGATGCAGTAAGCTTTTTATGCCCTTTGAATGTTTAAAAGGGCTTGAAATACTTACCAGATAGCTGCTAGAAAACTACTAACCAGTAGACTATAGCTGCTTGCCAGAAGCTGATAAGAAAGTTGAGAGCTGTTGAGGGTGCACCTCTTATGGGTTCAGGGGAAGCTGCTAGAAAGTGTGAGAAGGGATAATCTGAAAACAGCCTATGATAGGATTTTTAGAAATGCTCAGCATTGGCCTTACTACTTCCACGACTTCACTGGCAGCAGAATTAGGCCAACACTTAATCACTTTTGAAATTCCACCTTGAATGCTCTATTGCAGAGTTTGTTTACCTATTTAGAGATAGCAAGAGCTTGTCCTGTATGGGGAGTATCATGTCCTGTATCTGTCCCTGCGGGGCCCTATATTTTATGTCATTCTCGACTTGTCTGATAAGGTCTTTTGGAGCTTGTCATCATCTTGCTGAGGTCCACAGCACCATTACAATTGGAATTTCAGTCTGTTTGCAGAGTAGGGGCAGAACCAGACCTGTCAGAGACTGGGAGGCGGGCAATGCCCTGTTTTCTGAAGTTCCTTCCATTTTCTTTTTTGCCTCCCCAGCAACAGGTGGCTCAACCAGATCCCCTGGCTTCAGAGCTTTTCTGAGGAAAATTACAAAATTTATTTCAGATTTTCAGACTAACAATTTAGTTCATTACACTAGATTAGTGTCCCAGGACTGCATTTTACTTTTTGGGA
This sequence comes from Chelonoidis abingdonii, assembly GCF_003597395.2. NCBI lineage: Eukaryota > Metazoa > Chordata > Testudines > Testudinidae > Chelonoidis > Chelonoidis abingdonii. Next base: position 19,999,655 of record NC_133770.1, on the reverse strand, counting down.
GCTTCCCCTGAACTCCCTTTACCCTTTTGAGGTTTTTCCAGCATCTATAGGGATACCTGTAGCTTTCATCAAATGTGGTCACAGCACGCTGTCCAGAGGGAAAACCCTGTGGAGCTACGTAAGAATTACAGGAACAATTGTATCTGGTTCCCAGTCTCAGCAACCCATGCAGAGGCCATCACGTGAATTCAGTCGTCAGTCATGCTCGTCTGGTGATGGATTGCAGCCTGCTCCTCCTCCTATTTTTAGCTTCAGAGAACCAGGGAGAAGCAGAGCAGGGCCCTGTCTGAGGCATCTAAAGGAGGTTTGTCTTCAGAGCATTCCCATTTTACTATCTTCAGACAATTCTTTGTTTTGCAGATGAATCACAGCCTTCTTCTTTTCTCAACTTCAGTCATTTTCATTTGATGTTACAATGTGCTCCCTGCGGACTCTCTCCAGGATCGTGGTATCAGTAATGCTGGATTTAGGGAAGAAAGAAATTTGCTTATCTTTTTCTAGACAATTTTTCTGATCAGGGATCTGCACAAAGAGAAAGCTGAAGCAAATACACGGAGTGATATGGTTCCTGGAGTATCTTGGATTCAGGACAAATACACGCATATGGTAGCAAGGAAGTCAGTCATTGTCTGGGGATGAGGATAAATATTATCAAGTACAAGGTTTCATCACAGAAGATGAAGATGACCATAATGGAAAGCAAGTAGTATCAGAAACAAAAATCCAATTCTTATTGGAGCCTATTATGAATTCTGAACCCATTCACAGGCATAGCTGGAATTACTGGATAGATATCTCCTCTGCCTCTTACCCAGTCTTATCTGTTTTCAGAGATCTAGCTCCAGTTGTATATTCTCTGCCCTTTTTTGCAGTTCTCCTGATTCTTTTCATGGAAGATTCCAGAAAGAGAAAATACAGCATCCACCAGCTAGAACACAGTGATTAATTGAGGTCTCATAGTATTGTTCCTTCCATAGATGATAAAGCCCAGTCCTTAGGAGCACTGACAGTCTCAGGGTAGAGTAGTCATGTCTCCTATACAATATTGAGATCTGCTAGACTGCCACATAGCCGTCAATACATAACTTCACCAAATTCTGTATATTGGTCATTCAGTCTTAGTGAATGCCATTTCCTTGGTTTTGGCAGAAGTCTTTTCCATGCTTACAGCCCAGTGGAAGATGGAGGATATAATATATGCACTACCTCATTTTGGATATCCATATTAAAAGGATTGCCCTGCGTCTCACCCTGGAGGCGCACTGCTATAAAAATCCCATTGTAACAGTTCTGTGGTCCTTGGAATGAAGAATAGAAAAATTATCTGTGATTGCATGAAAAATTATTTTCTTAGTGTGACGAGGTCCCCAGATCTGGCCCATCTTGCACACAAATGGATCATACAGAATAGAGATGGCTATGGACATCCAAAAATTTGGGTTTGTTGTTGTTAAGTGCAATTTACCATGCTTTGTAGTAGGAGAAACCCTTATGTTTTTCCTGAAAATATAGTTAACAAACCTACTATTTAGCAAGGTAGATTTACATAAAAACAGCCATATTGGGTCAGACCAATGGTCCCATCTATCCCAGCATCCTGTCATCTGACAGTGGCCAATGCCAGGAGCTTCAGAGAAAACGAACAGGACAGGCAGTCTTGAGTTATCCATTCCATCATCCAGTCCTAGCTCCTGGCAGTCAGAGGCTGGAGACACCCATGGGGTAGCATCCCTGACCATCTTAGCTAATAGCCATTGATGGACCTATCCTCCACGAACATATCTAGAACAGTGTTATAGTTTTGACCTTCACTACATTCCCTCGCAATGAGTTCCACAGGTTGATTGTGCGTTGTGTGAAGAAATATTTCCTTTTATTTTAAGCCTGCTGCCAGTTAATTTCATTGGGGTGAGAGAAGGGGAAGGAGACAGGTTATATTGTGTTAGGTGTAGTAAGTAATGCTACTTTATTCATTTTCTCCACACTAGTCATGATATTATAGCCTTCTATCATATCTCCCCTTAGTCGTCTCTTTTCCAAGCTGAAAAGTCCCAGTCTTTTTAATCACTTCATATAGAAGCTTTTCCATACCCTTAATCACTGTTTTTCCAGTTCTAATGTATCTTTTTTGAAATGGCATGACTAGAACTGAAATTGAATTATCCTGGCTGTAGAAGTTCTCAGCGGTAGGGAACTTAAGGGAACAGGGTATTCCCCTGGTGCCAGCCTCTGACAAATCTGGTTCTGTCCCCAACCTGCAAGCAGGCTGACGTACACATTGTAATGGATCTGCTGTTCTCATTACTCAAAGAAAAAAAATATTGAAGTAAGCACAGATCATTTTTCCTATTTTACCATCCCGAAAAGAGGGTCAATTATACTTTCTCCCCACTAGCAACCGAAGAGGCAGTGGGAGGAGTTTCTCTCTTTCTTACCACTCTGATAGAGGGTAGGAGGCAGTCTGCCCTCTTCTCCTTTGCTGCTGGAAAATAACAGATTTACATTTCCCATTCTTTCTTTCTTGTCTTCCACTCCCACTTTTCACACCTTTGTTCTGCTTCTTGTAATTTTTCTTAGAGGCAGAATGAAAAGGATCGGTTCCACTCTTGCTCTGTATACAAGTGAGATCTCCATTGAAACTCAGAAATTGCTGCTGAGTATGCTATGAGCAGCTGCTAATGCAGGGAATAGACCTACGCCAAGTAGCAGAGGATTGAACCTCTGCCTTATAATATGTTTCTAAGCAGTATTAAAGTGAAACATACAAGAACTTTTCATTAGTCTTATTGCTGTTTGAACTCTATATGTAACAGCAGTAAAACTGATTATGTTCTTGTAAATTTTAGTGTGCTGTGGCAGTCATTGACAGCTTTCCACTTGCTATGTACGGTCTTTCTTCAGTCCTTGTGGTTTAGTTATTATTTACAAGGCGCCGTATGTGTTCATGGCACTCTATGGTAATATAGGAATTAAAGGTGCAATCATAGAGGTTTTTGCGTTTTGTGATGTCAGTTACAGTATAAGTGTGTGAGTATTTATATCATCTGTATAAAATAATGTCTCAACAATGTTTTTTTTCTTAAACATGCATGTTGTGGTTAAAATTTGCATAGTGTTATTAATATGTTTATGTTGTGTGTATTCTGTGATGCTGACTTAATTTGAAGAATTTTCCTTCTGTTGCCTGGCAGTTTCCAGCGTTCTCTAATCAGTGTTTTCAAACAGAAACCAAGGCCAGGCAAAAGCTCTAGTGTGTGTATTAAAGGGGAAAAAAGTGAAGCCATGGAGGCATATGAGAGTACTGCATAAAATGACTGTAAATGTTTGTTATCCTCAGAGTTCTGCTGAATGTTGTAAACTTTTGAAAAAGAGCTCTTCCAGCCTATAGAAATGTACAATAATGGGCATGCTATTGCCATCTTTGAAATATGTTTTGGTTTTTTTGGTTTTTTAGTATAGTACTATTAAGCTGTCTGAAAGTTCGTATAAGTTTCACTTTGATACTCTTAAAAAAGAAAAAAGAGCTAAGGAAGAATCCTCTGCTGCTTGGATGAGGTGTGGTGGTCCAGTCCTTGCCTTAGTAGCTGCTCACAGCATATTGAATAGCAGTAGCTTAGTAAATAACTTCCAAGTGTCTCATTAGTTTCACTGGTGTCCTCAACTGTACAGAGAACAGGAGTACATCAGCAAGGAATATACATATACTTTCTGTATAAATTATGAAGTACAAATCAATTTTTAATTAGATTTTGTTGAACTCTTTACAAAAAGAGCACCATTTCACTGCTCTGTTTCAACTGCTCTGAAAAGACAATGACATCCAAAAAACGAAATCTTAGTATTGTTTATAATATTTATGATTCCCTTGCCCTTCCAAAGCACATGGTGGGGGCGGGGGAACAAAACTAAGTCAAAATTAAGGTCCTTCTGTACATGCTTAGCTTGATGCATACAAGTGGTCCCAATGAGAGTGTTAGTGTTTGTAAGTTCAGGAGCTAAATCATAAGAAAAACAGGAATAAAATATCAAAAAGTCTGGCAGAGTTATGTGATTGTGATCCTCCTACATGGAGGGCCCATGGTTATAAAGACAAGGTACGTGTCTGAAAAATAAGTTGATGGTTTTATGTCTTCGTTGTTTTTTTCTTTTTTTCTTTTAGTGGGATAGAATGTGCTGAAAAGGCTGTCCAGGAGGAGCCAGATCACAGTACCATTTAGGGCCCCTGGAGTAGTTCGAAGTAATTTGGATCAGTTTGACTAGAAACTTCTAAATTTTTACTGAAACTTGCAACTTGAAGAAAAAACCTCCACTTTGAAAGACTAGCGTGCGTTGGTTGGTTGGTTTGGCTTTTTTAATGGTCAAATCTATGCAAAGTGCTGTGCATAACATCATTAATTCTCTTCCGAAACCCCTCAAAAAATTTCCATTTTGGTTTTGTTATGTCCTTGACATCTGTTTCCCAGGGTGAATGGTTTCTCTCCCGAATCATGTCAGATCTTTTTTGGAGTCACTGCTTGTCTCTCTCAGGTGAGAATATAACCATTTTAAAGAAATATAACTTAGAATAATTTACAATACATTTGTATACTTTTGGGTTCTGATTCTTGTTTTTCTTATCTTTCTACATGTATCATGACTTTTCTTCTTTGGTGTACCACTACGTGAGCAGCATAACCCTAAATACTGAATTGGATATCACATATGGGGATCCACAGAATCATTCAACACTTAGCATAAAAGGGGAATGATTTATATGGCATTCAGCAGTATAGAGATACTGTAGTATGCAGAGAGCAGCGTGTAGGAATTATGTGCCTTTTACTTTTAAATTATTTGCAACTTTTGGGGATTTTTTGTTTTGCTTGTTATCCATGCACTAAGCAGGAAAACTTTGCAGAATAACTGATTGCTATGATTATACCTATTCTTCTGTGCACTAACACTTTACTGAAGGTGCCACATCTAAAATTTGAGACAGGCTAGGCTAGAGCCCTGGGAAGATGTATGCAGTTGCTTAATTCTGAACACTGTGAGCATTCCTATTGAAATCAGTGTGTGAACAGGTGCATTCACCTTTACACGTTGATGCCCTATAGTTTTAAATTGCTGCTATTGCTGGTGCTGTAAGGAAAAATGTTAATTTTCTGTTGCATACGAATGATTGTCCAGGTTTACCTGGCATGTCAGGCAGAATAGAACATAATCTGTTAGAGGCAACAAGCACTTCTGATTGTCTTCATGTGTTGTTAAATGTGGTCTCTTGGTTTTAATTCTGTTTTACTTTTTGTTTGTGCCATTTTCCCTAACAGACATTAATACTTCAGATTTTTAAGGATAGGATAAGTTCATTTGAAGAATATTGAAGCTGGGATATTTTTTAAGGCTGCGAGTGTCTTGATCATTACAATTACATACAATGCCTAGGAATTAGGTAGCCATTGCCTTGGATAACCAACCAATTTTTGGTTGTTATTCAATGACATTCCCTAAGTTGGAGAATGTTAATGCAAGTAAAGTCCATAAAGCAGTCTTTTTTATTCTAAGAGGTTTTTTTCCGAGTAGCCAGTTTTGTAAGGTAATGATTGAAGCTAAATAAACAGGCTGTCTTGAATGAATCTGCAAAACTTGATATTGAAATTTTAGTTCTATAGTTGTTACTCCCCCCCCCCCCAAATAATACCTTATTTTCAGGTTAGCAAAAGTGAAGAACATCTCTAAAGTTTCTTCTCAGTGTATGGGTTAAGGAATTGTCCTTCAATGTTTTTTTTGTAAACTTTCATACTAATCCTTTATTTAAAAATGGTGCAAAGTAGAACATTAGTCAAGTTGCAGAACCGTATTTTACAAACTACATCTAAAAGGTTTATTTTTAACTTCCTATTAGATTTCATCTGAAGACCGAAGCGTGCTGTGGGCTTTGATTACTTTTTATGGAGGGGATTGCCAGCTGAGCCTCAATAATAAGTGTACTCATTTGATTGTGCCTGAGCCAAAGGGGGTAAGAGTTTATTACATGTACAGTCTTTCCTGGTGTAGTTCTCATTTGCTTCTGAGTAATCAAACAATTTTCACTATTCCTGAAGTTCTTTAGAGTCTCAAATTGCTTGCTGAATTTGAACAGCTGAACTGATCATGTTAATGCATTGCAGCTAATTGTCTCATACTTATTTTCCCTAAAGCTTTGAGTTTGATTAATTCAAAAGGTATCCCAGCTTCAGTTTATGTATTTCTAATCTGATTTATAGCTGCATAAAAACTTTAGACATCAAATAGTTATTTGATAAATAACTGGCTTTACAGTTGCCTTCCTAGTTACTCATATACACTAGTCCCGGAGTCGGCAACCTTTCAGAAGTGGTGTGCCAAGTCTTCATTTATTCACTCTAATTTAAGGTTTTGTGTGCCAGTAATACACTGTAATGTTTTTAGAAGGTCTCTTTCTATTAGTTTATAATATATAACTAAACTATTGTTGTATATAAAGTAAATAAGGTTTTAAAAATGTTTAAGAAGCTTAATTTAAAATTAAATTAAAATGCAGAGCCCTTCGGACTGGTGACCAGGACCCAGGCAGTGTGAGTGCCACTGAAAAAGAGCTCACGTGCCGAAGGCGGCACACATGTCATAGGTTGCCTACCCCTGCACTAGTCAGTAGTGCATGTGCATTAGTATATGTCCTTTATAATTACTTAGTGGCATTCCTGAAGAAAAATTACAAGGCTAGAGTAGAAATACTTAAAACCACATATTGACTCTATAATCTTATTACTAGACTATCACTGAAAAAAGATTTGCAGTGCCTTCCATTATGTTGACATTTTAGGGGTGTATGTGTATGGGGAGAAGAATCCAAAAGGCAACCCTAAATAACAAAATTCCAAAAGGATTTTCCTCTTGGAGGAAGATGAAGGGTTATTTTGTCCCACTAATTACTGCATCATATTTTGATGAGAAATACTGAGCATTTATACAGAATTTTTAATATTCAGAGCTCTTCACAAACCCTAGCTAACCTTCAGATTAAGTATGTGGTACTGCCTTTATATGGTTGGGGAAACTGAATAATAGGCTAAGGACTTTGCCAGAGATGACACACAGAGAAACCACCAGAACCAAGTCTTATAGTGTCCTATTAGTAATGTTCTAATTATGACAGTTCCAGTATAAGTACTTATTTCAGGTACTTTCTTTTCTGGGAAAAAAGTCCTAATGTGTTTGTTCTCAAACCATAATTAAATATTTAAAAACATAAAAATAAAAAAAACCCCAAACCACAAAAAATTTTGCTTAGACATTTTGAGCCATCTTATCAGTGGATACAGCAAGGTTTTCTTTGGTAACTTAGGCACTGATCCTGCAAGTACTTTAACAAATGCTTGACATTATGGATGTGAGTAGTCTATAAAAAAAATTGTGAAGTTAAGCATGTGTCTGAAGGCCTGCTGAACTGAGGGTCTAAAATGTATACTTTAAACTTGTTGTGTAGATCTTTGTCAAGTTTGGAATTTTTTGATTGAGAAATAATTCTTTTATACATGTGTCAGGGTTCCCTCCCCGCTCTGAACTCTGGGGTACAGATGTGGGGACCCGCATGAAAGACCCCTTAAGCTTATTTCTACCAGCTTAGGTTAAAAACTTCCCCAAGGTACAAATTCTTCCTTGTCCTTGGACGGTGTCGCAGCCACAGCCAAGTGAGTTAGACAAAGATTCAGGAAAAGGACCACTTTTTTCTGTTTCCCCAAAATATCCCTCCAAGCCTCTTTACCTCCTTTCCTGGGGAGGCTTGAGAATAATATACCAACCAAATAGATAAACAAGATGATTACAGACCAGATCCATGGGTTTTTAGGACACTAAAAATCCAATCAGATTCTTAAAAACAGAACTTTATTATAAAGAAAAAAAATAAAAGAAGCACCTCTGTAAAATCAGGTTGGAAGGTAGTTTTACAAGGTAGTAAGATTTAAAACACAGAGGATACCTCTCTAGGCAAAACTTCAAAGTTACAAAAAACAGAACTAAACATCCCTCTTAGCATAGGGAAAATTCACAAGCTAAAACAAAAGATACATTTCCTTGCTATTACTTACTATTTCTGTAATGTTAGATGTATCATTCAGTAGGAGCTGGATTACTTACTTGGTCCCTCTCTTCATCTCAGAGAGAACAACAAAGAGCACAACCCCCCCCCCTCCCCATTTGAAAGTATCTTCTCTCCCCATCGGTCATAGAATATCAGGGTTGGAAGGGACCTCAGGAGGTCATCTAGTCCAACCCCCTGCTCAAAGCAGGACCAATTCCCAACTAAATGATCTCAGCTAGGGCTTTGTCAAGCCTGACCTTAAACCTCTCTAAGGAAGGAGAGTTCACCACCTCCCTAGGTAACCCATTCCAGTGCTTCACCACCCTCCTACTGAAAAAGTTTTTCCTAATATCCAGCCTAAACCTCCCCCACTGCAACTTGAGACCATTACTCCTTGTTCTGACATCAGGTACCATTGAGAACAGTCTAGATCCATCCTGTTTGCAGCCCCCTTTCAGGTAGTTGAAAGCAACTATCAAATCCCCCCTCATTCTTCTCTTCTGCAGACTAAACAGTCCCAATTCCCTCAAGCCCTACATTATACAGCCATAAAATGCCTTAGCCTTCTTGCAACACAGGCACACTGCTATGACTCATATCCAGCTTCTCAATCCACGTACCCTAATCCTTTTCTGTAGAACTGTCCTAGACCATTTGGTCCC